>NC_056621.1:6809206-7006682 GCF_018340385.1 Cyprinus carpio
ACAAGCTAGAGCAACAGCAGAATGAGTATGTATAAAATAACGGTAGACAGAGCTGATATAGAGTTACATTAGAAGTACAGGTAGATTTGTTACATCAGATTACATAAATTTACAGCAGCTAGAGGATTTGTAACTACTTTTCAGTTTACCAGCCCAGATCTTTTAGATCTTTAAAAGTACAGACTGCTGGGGAGCTTGGAGAAGGTCCTTGTTCCCACCTCTGTCTGCTGTCAGGGGGAGCACTGTATGAATAAACCCCACTGATTTTGTGATTTTCCTAGCGAATGTGGAATCATGTTCCCTAGCTAGACAGCTGTGCCACATTTCCTGGCACTGTCCTGAGACACATCTCTAAAAAACATCACATCTGCCTGTTCACTGTTTGATTTTGTGCTGAGGACATCTGGTGTGATTATGCACACAATGTCCAGCTCTGCATTTTCTAGCTTAGACCTTTTCTGATAACTTTCTGGGTACAGTAACAGTTGGAGTTTTAAGTACAGCTGACACATAAAAAGACTGAAAGCATTAAGGAGTGTCAGAACCAGAAAACTGATCAGAATGATCAAAGATCCAGTGTGTTCAGTATGCAGCAAGGAAGAACAAACTTGAGTCATCAAATTGTGAAAAAAAGAACAGTGGAGGAAAAGAGGAGAAGTGACATGAACTCTGAGGAGGGAAATGAAGGGTGGAGAAATGTTTATCTGTCTGAAACCCATAAAGAGCTTCATTAACGCACGAGCTGCTGCATCCTCCTGAGAACGCTCTGTCTGTCCCTCTCTTGCTTCCTGTCTCTCTTTGTGTCTGTCTCTCTCATTAATCTCAGATGTTGTGCAATGGAATGTTGTTCTCAGTCTGCAGATGGATTTAGCAGAGAGCACAAAAATATATCTGCCCCTAGACACATGCTCACTCACTCATACAGGCATGACAATGGGATGGAGCTTTGTTAACCCTCAGTACTGCAGCGGTCAAAGAAATAAGAGAAACATAGAGCTGGCTTAGTAAATGTGTGCATGATTGTGTGAGAGATTAAAGTGGGTTTTTACGTCTTCCTAAATCCTTCTTTAGATTATATGTAATTTGCTGCTCTGTAAAGAGATACTTATTATGTTTTAATGGATTTAAAGCTAATGAGGTTTTATAGATTTTATAGCAGTTTAGTTTCAGTTAGTTCAAATCTGCATTTTCCAAACAGTAAATCTATAGCCAGATTGGATTTATTATGATTTATCAATGATATTTTTCACTGTGTTTAGTTAAACTCTTAACCTTTTAATTTCCTTATAAAGGCATAGTAATTGTAAAAGTCCTATTCAGTATTGTGCAGCGAGAGGTCCAGCCTATGATTTATATTAGGAATTTGAGCAAGTGAACAGTAGATCCTCTGTTAGATAAATTGTGTGTGTGTGTGTGTGTGTGTGTGTGTGTGTGTGTGTGTGTGTGTGTGTGTGTGTGTGTGTGTGTGTGTGTGTGTGTGTCGTGTTCATCTGCATTTTTTTAATTGTGTGGAGCACTCCATGGTGACACGATGACCCCGATGATCTGACCCCCATGTCCCTCCTTTGACAGTCTTTGCAAAGGTCCAAAGTTAAGAGTTCATTAAATCCTGTGAGCACTCATCTTTTTCATTTATGTTCCTGTAACACATAAAAATGAGTGTATGTTTAAATCATTCTGCTATATAAGGAAAACAGAGCTAATATCCAATCTCTAGTCCCTAAAAGTTAACACTCTGCAAGGTTTTTTTGTTTTGTTTTGTTTTTTTCCAGCCAAGTATGATAAGGTAGCATATTTGTGTATGGGGATTTGGTAAATTTGAAGTGTTTCAAATGTTAGGAGACACAGATGCAATTGTTTCACTTCTTGTGATGTCTGAAAATGGCCTCATAAATATAGTAAAACCTCTTTAAACTGACTTGTTAGGATGGCCCTCGCTTGTAAAAAGAGAGGAAAAAAAGGGATCTCAAATAGGCAAATGATGTCTTCAAATCTAAACATAAAAAAATGTGTCTATACATGGTAGGGGAGGATTTGTTCTGGATTACAGTTAAAGTTTTGGATGTAGTAATTATAATTTACCAACAATAGAAATCTGTGGGGGGCCCCACAAGGATAAGTGTACATGTTTGACTGTGTCTGTATATGCAGTGTCAGTATGTCACAAGGCATGATGTTTACCTGCAACTGCTCAGCGCTGCGTTGTGATCCAAAAATAGAGCTGTTAGTGTCTGGCAGCCTGTGTTTGTGTGTGTAAAACAGAGACGCTAGACATTCATGTTAAGAGTCAAACTCTGACCCCTGCTGGAAAAGAGTAATGAGGGCCTCATTCAACAGCCTTTATGTGAGATGAAAACAGTGATTACATTTGGTTTCAGAATAGCACTGGCTGACTCTGTTATTCTTTTTTACAGGTACTGAGGGCACAGTTTGTAAACTGTGTGTGGAAGAGACGTTCAGCCTTTCGTTTGTGTGTGTGATGGAGAGCTTTCCTGTCCATTGACGCTGTGGCATTGCCCTGCAGTCATGTCTGCTTGCAACACCTTCACTGAACATGTGTGGAAGCCAGGGGAGTGCAAAAACTGCTTTAAGCCCAAGAGCCTTCACCGGCCTCCAGAGCAACCCAATGCTGGCAGTGAGAGCAAGACAAACATCAGTGCCAAACTCACAAACAGCCAGAGGAACATTTCCTCGTCCCGTGCAGGGCAGGTCCGCCCACCTGTAGCCAAGAAGCCTACTATTGCAGTAAAGCCTACCATGATGCTGCCATGCTCCCCACCAGGGTTGGACTCGGAGGGAAATGTGCCAAGGCTTACGGAGGGAGCGCAGGTCAATAAAAGCTCACCTTTCAATATGTGGAACCAAAACAGCCTGAACAGCTCAAGACCCACAGGGACAAACAACAACCAAGGGGAGGATTTGGTCGGGCAAGCAGAGGCATATGGTGCAATTTCCCCGCAGCCAACTAGCAGCAACAACAACGGACTGACGGATGTGCTAAAAGAGATTGCTGGCCTTGGACCTTCCCCAAGCTCAAGTAGAGATGACTTCTTTGGCCGGATCTGCAGTTCATACCGGCGCTCATTAGAGAGGGGCCTTCCAGCTTCAAGCTGTATCCATGCTGGGAGTAGTGGTAGAGGAGCAATGAAACGTGTTTCCCTAAGTGACAGTGCAGAGGTCATCAGCTCTGAGGGAGGACGTTTCTGTTATCCAGAATTCTCCAGTGATTGTGATGATGAGGAGGATGAGAGTGATGATGAGGATGATGACGATGGAGAGCATGACAGTTGGGATGAAAGCGATGAGGAGTTGCTAGCAGTGGGGATACGAATGCGGGGTCAACCTAGGTTCGCCAATTTCCGTGCAGCTACACTGTCTCCGGTTCCCTTCGCTGTAGGGAAGAAGTGGAATACAGTGCCTCTACGCAACCGTTCACTGCAGCGGTTCTGTGCAGTGGATTACGATGACAGTTACGATGAGATTCTCAACGGATACCCATCTGTTGACTCAAATGGAGCTCCTGCTCTTCTGTCATATACCTCGGACCACCAGGGTAGTGGCTTTTTGTCCACTTCTGAGTCCACCACCTCACCCGAGTCCTTGATTTCTCTGCCCGACGAATCCTGCGCTGGCAGCAGTAGGGGCACTGGTGACCAGAGAAATGGTCTTCCTTTCCCACCTAGCAAAGAACCTTCAGCCAAAGGACTGAGTTCGCCAAAACCCTGTGAAACGCATAAAGCTGTTCTAGCAATCCGACTGGAAGAACAAGACGGAGTTCAGAGAGAGGGTGGGCCTCTCCCACAAGCTCTTCCAGGCCAGCCAATCACAATCAGCTTCAGCCCAACTGAGGAGCAGGCCAAGCCTTATCGAGTAGTGAATCTCGAGAAGACTCCTATCTGTAAGCCCTATACGGTGGTGGATGTGTCTGCCTCTATGGCCACTAAAGATGAACACACTCACTCAAGTGAAAGCACTCCAAAGTCAAGTGGGCCTAGTGTTGTGCTTTGCCCTTCTGTTGAAACCTGTCCTGTCTCACCCACTTCGCCTCAGTCCCCCAGATCTCCGGTTTCACCTGTTGCATCTCCATCTGTTTCATTGTCTCCGCTGATGCCTCAGTCTCCTCCAAGTTCTGCCTCTGGAGGACCCAGTGGTTTCCGCACAAAACCCGGCAGCATCCGTTACCAAGAAGTGTGGACGTCTTGCACCAGCCCTCGACAAAAGATCCCTAAAGTTGATTTAACAAGCGGCTGTGCCGCTCCAAGACTCATCAATCACAAATCAGCTCCCACATCTCCAACTGCAGGCTTCAGCTCAGCCCGCACAGTTCCAACTAAATCTCCTAACTTGTCTGAGATCAAATTTAACAGCTACAACAATGCTGGCATGCCCCCGTTTCCCATCATCATCCGTGATGAGCCTGCATATGCACGCAGCTCCAAAAAAGCAGTGAAAGTTCCCATTGTGATTAATCCCAGTGCGTACGATAACCTAGCTGTTTACAAGAGTTTCCTGGGGCTCAATGGTGAGCTGCCACATTCCAAGCCTGGGGCCGGAGAGCGAGTGGCCAGCCACACATATGAGGAGATTGGATCTTCCGAAAGTTCCCAGCCATCACCGTCTGAGCAGACACAACCTCAGCTGAAACACGCAACAGATGTAACTGCTCCTGGGGAACTGAGGACTACCACGCTATCTGGACAGACTGTAAACGACGGCAAATCCAGGACTACGACAGGTGTCTCTGTCCTTCCTGTAGGTAGCCTGAGCCCTAGCCCTGCTATTTTGGCACACAGCAGTCTGGATCATAGTGAACAACCAGCAGAGGGCAGCAAAGATTGCCAGGTCACGTCGAATGGAAGTTCAGGTCAGAGAGAGAAAGCAAGTGCTGTTCTGTCTCAAATTGTGGCCTCCATTCAGCCACCGCCTTCTCCTCCAGACTCCCCTGCTGGCCAGAGTAAGACATGCAGTGCTGAGGAGCTTTACTCGCTGCCTCCAGATGCTTCCAGAGATGCTCCTAACAGATCTAAATCACTCCACTGTTCTGCAGAACCTCAAAAAGACACACCACCTAAAGTCCTTCCCAAATCCCAGAGTGCCTCTGCTGCTGTACCACCCACAAGCCCCAAATCTGAACCAAGCGCCCCATTTCCCCCAGTCCGGTCTAGCTCCTCTCCTTACCACTCAAGCAACCTGCTCCAGAGGCATTTCAGCAACTGGACCAGACCAGCTGGGGTCAAACCTAGTGATGCAGAGACCAGTCCTGGTGCGGAGGGCAGGCGTTCAACTGATGGTAACAAGCCAAAGCGCTGGATATCCTTCAAGAGTTTCTTCCGCCGGCGGAAGGATGAGGATGAACAGAAAGAGAAAATGGAGCGAGAGAAGGAAAAAGGGAAGCTGCTGGGATTAGATGGGACCGTCATCACCGTACTGCCTCCTCCACCTGTACAGAGACAGCACTGGTTTTCAGAATCCAAGACGGATGACCCTCACCAGAAACCCACGATCATATTCACCTACAAATCAGAGAGCATCACAGGTGGAGAGGAGGCGGAGCTTCGGGTTGAGGAACACAAAGAAGGTGGCACAGCAGAAGGTGGAGCTTCCAGCCTGTCGACTCCACCCAAGAGCAGAGCCAGTCTCCTCATTAGCAAAGTCATGAAGTAAGCTGTCTTTCTCTGTCAATCCCCCCTCTTTCTCTTAGTTTTTTAATATAGAAACATATGATAAGGTCTTTCCTGTGTCCTTATCTTGATCTGTCTTAGTGCATGTTTTTATGCATGGCCTTTATTTTCATCCCAGATAAAAATGCTGAGTATTTGAGACACCCTAGTGATAAATGGGTGCCTCAGAGGTAGCTTTTATAATGTCTGATCAAAAAGCTTTCACATTATCCTGTTGTAGGTAAAGGCATTTTATGCAGTCATAGTATGTCAAAATTGAAAATAAAGAACAGTATATTTTTTCTATAGTTTGTTTGGGTTCTATACAGCATATACCCTTTATCAAAATTATAGAATTTAATAGTTTTTTATAATGAATATTAGGATTAACATATCAAACACTTGCTAACCCTAACCTAACTGAGAAAAAAAATAGTTAAACTTATATTTTATTAATAGAAATTGAATATTTTTAACATTTATTTGGAATAGCTTAATGGTAAAACTGCTTGATTAACTAGTTGAAAATTTACATTTGTAATCTATGCTGCATTTGTTATATTTAACTATTGTTTTTAGCAGTAGTAGTAGTACAAAAAGTAGTATCTTTTTAACGAGGTGATATCCTAACTATAATAAACTGCTTCCTCTTTTGTTAGTCATACATGTGTGTGATCTGCTGACGAGAAGGACCTTTGATCCTGATATGTCACAGTTGTGAGCTGATGAACAACCACAGGTAGAGGTCTGTTAAGGGTTAATCATGTGGAGGAAGAAGCATTCATACCGAATGTTACAACAGAGAGAGGAGGAGTAAGAAAAACACAGAAAACACAGAGATTTGTCTATTAAGTCCTTGAAAGTAAGGAATAGTTGTTTCTGATATAAACATTTATGGTCTCTGACCTTATAAAATGGGTGACTGTGTGAGCCAGTATGCTGGGTAAGCATTACTTCCTCAAATTCCTTTAAACAGACCAACACTTTACTGAAGCTCTTAGCTGGATATTTGTTTCAGCTGGTATGTGTGTGTGTGCACAAGTGTGTTTGCAGGGTGTTATCTGCCTAAGAGAAAGAGATACTTGAGACACGTTGATTCAGGTTCTTCTTACAAGTTCAAACACTGAGATATCTAGATACGCTATCCTTTAAAAAAAAAAAAAAAAAAAAAAAAAACTTTTTTTGGTTATATCTTCCCTTGTGTGTTCAGAATTTATTTAATTTTTTTTTTTTTTTTTGCACTGGTGTTTCACTGGAAGCATTAGGAATCTTATCTTTATTTTTGAGAACACCTTCCGTGTTATAGATTTTTGAGTGTGTCATAACCTAATGGAACAGAATGTTTTTATATGTCCAGACATGCTCTGGAATATTCCTCCCATTTAACGTTCTTGGATGGGTCATTTAGGAGAGTAAGTTTGGCACTGGGATACAGGAGGGATGGTTTGAAATCTAAGCAAAGGACAGTTGTATTTTGTGTTTGATTAGTAGTGCTACATGCTAATTAAAATTTAATCTTGAACTAAAGTACTATCGGACAGTTATTCATTATTAATCATTATGCATCCCATTTACTTTCATTTGTTCCTAACTTGTATGACATCATCATTTGACTCAAAAGTAGAAATTTTGAAGTGTGACTTAGAGTTAGTTCATCTAAAAATTATATATTTTTTTCCTTAATTACTCGCCCTCATGTAGTTCAAAAACCGAAAGACCTTCGTTCATCTTCAGAACACAAATTAAGATATTTTGGATGAAATCCGAGAGCTTTCTGACTCTGCATACACAGCGACACAACTCACACATTCAAGGTCCAGAAAAGTAGTAAGGACATTGTTAAAATAGTCCATGTTACCAGTGGTTCAACCTTAATTTTATAAAACAGTCAGAATACTTTTTGTGCTTTTTGTACTTTCTTCTCTTCCGTGTCAGTCTTCGACGCACAAACATGAGTATGACATGGAAGAGAAGCAATTGTTGAATAAAGTCATTATTTTCATTTTCTTTGCGCACAAAAACTATTCTCATAGCCTCATAAAATTACGGTTGAACCACTGATGTCACATGGACTATTTTAACAATGTCCTTACTACATTTCTGGACCTTAAACGTTGTAGTTGCATTGCTGTCAATGCAGGTCAGAAAGCTCTCAGACTTCATCAAAAATACGTTAATTTGTGTTCCGAAGATAAACAAAGGTTTAGGAGGGTTTGGAACAACGTGAAGGTGAGTAATTAAAGACAGACTTTTGATTTTTGGTTGAACTATTCCTTTAAGCTTTCAGACTTCAAAAAAGGTGCAAAAGCAACACAGAAGTATTGTAGAAGCAGTCATATTTGAGCTTTTTGTGAAAAATGGATTGTTCATCTAACGTAAAAAGCAAGGATTTAGAAATTGGGGATGCAGGTTATTTTACAAAGCTAAATTTAAAACCTTCAGATTTTTCGTTACAGATATTTACTGATGCTCTCTTAGCTCAAGAACTGCTGCAAAATGATTTTAAAGTCAGCGTTGTTGTGAAATAGATCAACTAATTTGGTAACAAGATCTACAATTCAGAATAACTACGAAACATTTTGATCTGCATATCACATAAAATTATTATATGACTTCTTGTCACATAACAGACACAAGTCAGTTATTTTGATACTTTTATAGTGCTTTTGCATCCATTTTTAAGCTTCAAAGCCCTAGTCTGCATTCAATGCAAATGCATGTAAAAGAGCGACCAGCACATATTTGAAAATATCTCAGTAAGTTGTACAGCTTTGGAACAAAATGAGGGTGAGAAAATGACAGAATTTAGTTTTTTGGATGAACTACCCCTTTAAAGGAGAGAGAGAGAGAGAATTAAGGTCTAAATTTAGCTTTGTTAAATAATCTGCATCCCCAGTTTTTAAATCCTTGCGGTTTAGGATAGAAAACTATGGGCTGAAATAATTCTCAACCGTTGTTTGTCTTTCTTTGATTCAGTCAGCTTCCAGTTCAGGATACCGAGATCTCCTCAGCCACCTCTCTTCCTGCTAAGCTGGAGCTGTCGCCCCTGCGCGAGCCGCCTGCCTCCTGTCCACCCCCAGCATCGCCCACCTCAAACAGCAGCAGGCAAGCAGAGCGAGAGGAAGAGGGAATCACTAACACCATCTCGCACTCTCCTGCATCCAGCAGCTGCAGGGCCACTTACACCAACCTGGGTGAGTAAAGCACACGTTTGATGGGTCACTTTGTGTTTTTGTTTGGTCCATCTGTGTGGGCTAGTGGTATGAGGTTCTGACCTGATTTGGCCAGCTCATGCTGATATATTTAGGTTGTCATGGCAGCACCGTGTGCAAGAGCATTTCTAGACCAATAAATAAGATCACTTCTCTCAATCTCTCAATTTGAAGTCATTTAGCTGATTGAGTCTCTCTGAAGTTTGTGCTGTGAAAGGAGGTAGGGATCTGTCTCTTTCTTCGCTTTGCTTTGCTTTGCTCTTTTCTTTTTCTTTTTTTTTTTTAAAGGCTTTTGGTTTTATTTGCATGAATTGTAGCACAGTGTAGTTTAAGTAGTTTTGCTAGCAGGAAATGTACATTGCAACACCACACATTATATTTATTATACAGTGGGGTTAAAAAATCTTAGACGACTAGTGACCACTAATTATAATTTTTTTATTTAATATAAATTAGTTAATTATTTGTAATTATTATCAATCAATTGATTTATATGAATTCCTTTAATATCATGGAAATGTCTTATAAACAGTGTAGAATCTAAAGTATTTCTTATTTTATGTATTAACTTTTCTTGTTTTAAAGTGTTTCAAAATTGAAACATTTGTTTATTTATGATTTTGAATTAGTTTAAATTTCAAATGTTTAATGAGATCTCACTTTTGGATGGCATGACAGAAATTCTCAGGTAAACAAATTATATTTATGTAAGAATCTGCATAAAATATATTTTTTGTGAGTGTTCACAATAAAGCTCCCAAAAGATCTAGAATTTAAAATACTTTAGACATTAAAGCTTTACAATGTAGAGAAAATATTAATGTTTGGAACCTGGCATGAAGATGTTCTGTTAAAACTGGAAAAGATTAATCATCTTAAAATGAATATTGATTACAATCTTACAATATTAAAAAAAAACCTGCGAATAACCTCAAACAAGATTTAACCTCAAACAGTGGTTGTTTCCTGAACTACAGGTTGTCTATGTAATGTTTTTCCACATGTAAGGTTTAATAAAATAGATGACAAATTGCATTAATATTCTCCCAAACTGGCTGTAGTCGCTGTGTGAAAATCAGGGATTCAGTTTGTTGGGGACTTTAATGGCCACAGTTCTGAGAGACTGACAGATTATCAGACTGAGTCTGTCTTTATTGAGCTGTGTGGCATCACACAGGATATGAGAAAAAAAGAATGAATTTCCAGCTGTCCCAAGATAGCATGGTTGCTGGTGGCTACTTCCTTCCCCCCTTATTATGTTGCAGAGTTGACCTCTGATGTCTAACCATATAACATTGCAGTGCTTATGATTAAGTCTGATGAACCTCTGAACTGTGTAGCAGCACAGGTCTCCAAGGGGTTAAAGTACCGCCTCTAATTTTGTCCCGCTGACTCTTTGATCATTTTATAGACGTGACCTACAAAAATCCCTGCCCTGGTGAAAGGGCCTCAGAGGAAGCCCCAGTCTGAGATTATTGGGAGATTAAAGCAGATTAGTGAGGAATGTTAGATGAGGTTTCACGCTGTTAAATAATTCCTAACTCGTATCCCACATCCCTGTGGATGGAGCGTGTGTGAATTGCTTTAAGACTGTTCATCCTGCAATTAGAGATACGGTAAAGGGAAACATGTAATGGAAATCCAATAATGCACCAGTTATGTTCTGGTCAAAATTTCATGTGTTCCCCTGAGCTGTTTTAAAGCCATAATCCTCACTGAAATGTCTCATCTCTCACTCTACAGGTCAGTCCAGGGCCAACATGATCCCCGTAAAACATCCCAGACATCCTAAAGCATCTGATGACTCTTTAATTTCTGAACCAGAGGTCAGCGAACCAACGACAAAATCCACCCCTCCACCCCTACCCAAAAAGTCAGTTCCACGTGCCCAAACAGAGCCATCCGCTCTAGGTAGAGAACTCTCTGCCCAGCGACCCAAAGGAGAGGCCAGACCAGGCGGGACCAGTCTGAGCGTTGCCAATCCACTCTATGATCTCGAATCCACATGGGACACAGCCAGTCAGAGTTCCTCACTCAGCTCGGAGGCACGGCATCCTGATGAATCGGGAGACTCCCTGGAGCGTCCCGTGGGTGGGCGGAGCCTGTCTTGCCTAACCAGTAGCAGCTCCATGCAGGCATGTGACCGCCGAGGCTACCGAAGTACAGAGAGTCTGACAGCCCGGACGCGAGGGGCTGGGAGACCCACTAAATCCCAGAAACAGGTGCCATACAGAGGCATGGAGAGCTGGGAGGAAGTGGTCGGGAGGATCCGAGGCCTGCACACGGATACCCTTCGAAAGTTGGCAGCCAGATGTGAAGATAGATTTATGGCCGGACAAAAAGATCATCTGCGCTTTGGTACAGACAGCTGGTCTCATTTCCGGCTGACAGCGGGAAAACCCTGCTGTGAGGCAGGAGATGCGGTGTACTACACAGCATCTTTCGCTAAAGAACCTCTGACAAACTACGCCGTTAAGGTGAAGGTTTAGTCTTACACAAATATATGATGCATGTATATAGATGAGCTGAATAGGTGTCTGCATAAGATCTTCTAAGGCAGAAAAGTCAAGTAATGGTCACTTATGCAACTCACAATCATTGCTTCTTGCAAGAACAGAAGGAGTGATTCAACTAAGAGTTGATTCCAATAGAGTCAGCATGTTGTTAAGCTGATATCTTGTTACTTAAAGGGGTCATGAACTGCTTCTATTTTTTATTTTATACTGTTCTCTGAATTTTATCAAGATTTAAAAAAAAAAAAAACAGGTTTACAGAAGGTTCACTCACTCACTGATGCTCCAGATGGAAAAAGGATGCATTAAGAGCCAGGGTGTGAAAACTTTTTTTAATTTGAAGATCAGGGTAAATTTAACGTCTTCTGGGAAACATGTAACTATCTTCTGTAGCCTCTGAAGGGAAGTACTAAGTGAAAAATCATGATATTTAGTAAAAATAAGAAAAATGTACACATCTCTATTCTGTTCAAAAGTTTTCACACCCCCATACCAGCTCTTAATGCATGGTTTTTCCTTCTGGAGCATCAGTGAGCGTTTGAACCTCCTGTAATAGTTGCGTACGAGTCCCTTAGTTGTCCTCAGTGTGAAAAGATAGATCTCAAAGTCATACAATCATTGTTTGAAAGGGTTCAAAAACACAAAAATCCTGGAAAACCAAAGAATTTGTGGGACCTGAAGGATTTTTCTGAAGAACAGCAGGAAGTTTAACTGTTCAGGACAAACAAGGGACTCATAAACAACTATCACTAAACAAAAAAAAAAAAGCAGCTGTGGATCATTCAGGTAACAACGCAGTATTAAGAATCAAGGGGATGTAAACTTTTGAACGGGGTAATTTTTTTATAAATTTAACTATTATTTTCTTTTATGTGAAATATCTTATTCAGGTCAGTACTAAATAAACAGTAACACAATGCATTACGAAATTATCCACAAAGGATACATTCGGTGCTTTCTTGGCCACAATTGCCTGATGCTTCAAAATGTTGCCTTGGTAGTCTTCTCAGATTTGCATGTATATTCAAAAATTAACGTTCTCTTTCTGTGTGATCTCAGATCTGTCGGGGAGTGGTGAAGGAGACTCAGCAGCAGTTTTTTCACAGCCTAGCAGTTCGGCAGAGTATCGCTGTGCACTTCAACATCCAGCAGGACTGTGGGCACTTCCTGGCAGATGTCCCGGCCCGCCTGATGCCCTGGGAGCGTGAGGAGGATGGAGAAGACAAGCAAGGTGCAGGGGAAGAGGGAAAAGGAAAAGAGGATGAGAGAGATGCGGCAGGTCCAGGCGGGAAACTCTGCAGCCGTGTTGTTGTGATCACTCGAGAGGTGCCGTTCCAGACAGTGGCGGATTTCGTACGGGAGGGTGTAGAGCGGCACGCGCGAAACCCTGAGCTGTACGAACGCCAGGTGTGTCTCCTGCTGCTGCAGCTGTGTGCGGGACTAGAGCACATGAAACCCTACCACGTCACGCACTGTGACCTCCGGCTCGAGAACCTCCTCCTGGTGCACTGTCAGCCCGGGAACCCTTGGAACCTGGAGCTCATGGAACCGAACAACAACGCTGCATCCGGACCTCCCTCTGCCACGGCTTCCGCTTGCCCCGCCCGGCTCATCATCAGCAACTTCTCTCAGGCCAAACTCAAGAACGTGGTGCTGGAACCAGCTTCGCTCCGAGACCAGTCCCGTCTGGCACCTGAGCTTCTCACTGCCACTCAATACCGCAAGTGCGACGAATTCCAGACTGGGATACTGATCTACGAGATGCTGCATCGACCGAACCCATTCGAGGAATGTCCGGAGCTAAAGGAGAGGGAATACTGCAACTCTGACTTGCCCCAGCTGCCCCTGCGATCCCTGTACTCCAACGGTCTTCAACAGCTCGCCACGCTGCTGCTCAATCCCAACCCTTCCGAGCGCATCCAGATGGCGGATGCCCGGGCGTGTTTGCAGTGTCTGCTGTGGGGCCCCCGAGAGGATCTGTTCAATTCGTTGAACCCCGCCGCCGGGACAGTCCAACGCCACAGCGTCCTGCAGAACTGGCTAGACCTGAAGCGAACGCTTATGATGATCAAGTTCGCAGAGCGTTCTCTGGACACGGGCTGCGGCGTGAGTCTGGAGGACTGGTTGTGCTGTCAGTATCTAGCCTTCGCTACTACCGAATCTCTGAGCAGAGTGATCAAGATCCTGCAGCAGCCACAGGGCGTGCTTATTTGATCGCATCCGATCACGCTAATGAATCTGGGACGTGTAGACGTGCGCTGTACAGACGTGTGATTTTATTTGAGGAAACCGTATCGTTTGACTTTGTTGGTGAATGTGTTTGGGTATGGTTTACTTTAAATACCATGCAAAGAGTCTGAGGCGAACCGTTTACAGGATGAAAAGTGACAAAGTGAAGTCATATTTAACTCCACCGATAATGGCACATTTATAGAGCTGCTTTTATAAACAAGTGAAACTGCATGACGTGTGTGTATGTGTGAGTGTGTTGTGGGTTTTCTGCCGGTGTGTTTAGTTACGCTTTTCATTCTGCTGTCGGGACTCGTGAATATCAGCAGGAAACCACTGATCTGACATCAGCTGCATCATGATTTATGATTCCAGTAACTATTGGATAGCTATTATATAATCATCGCAGTTTGTGCGAGGGGTGTCAAAATAAGGGTCCTCCAGTGGTCACATTAGGTCAGTGAATGAATGAGTCTAACATGCCTTACTTTATATGTGTCTATGTGTGTACGTATATATACAGAGAGAGATTTATAGAAAGTGGCAAAAACATCTTTTCATCATCAGTCATTTCACACAAATATGTTTTTATCCGATCCTGATATATCGTACAGATTAGTTCGAGAGTACAGATTGGATATTTTTCTACCACAACAAGAGCACTGTAAAGTTTACCAAAGACTAAATACTCTGAACCACAAAGATCAAAACATATTTTTGCATAGTCAAAGAGAAGATCTTAATACTCTCCCTCTTAAAGAAAGTGTCCTTATGTGCTTAAAATGAATGCAGTTTAGTTCTTCAGCAGTACTTTGGCTCTCCAAAGTACACAGGAGCATTTCCAATCAGAGGGATTAGCACCAAACTCACTTTAATCAAACTAGACTCACTCCAGATTCTGATCGTAGCGTTTACACTCGCAGTAAAGGCTCTGAACTGCTTTTGAGACATATCAGGATGACTCGAACCCTGACGTGACCCGGATATCACTACGCAGATGTATGTGCAATCATTAAAAGCAAGTGTTAACATTCGTTACAGTATTTTAGATATATTTAACGCACTTGATATTCTCAGCATGCAATTATTCTTTATCTTCCTGTTCCTGTTCGGCACATAATTGATGAGAATGCGAGCTCTGAGGTCAGACTCCCAGCGAGGCGTATGCGAGGATATTTGATTGTGTGTGTGAAGCATTAATATGAACCAGGGACAGCACATTCTTCAGCATTTTGTCCTTGTAGTGTTATTTTGAGGTGCGAGTGTGTGTGTTTCAGGCAATGGCAATATAGAGACGAACTTCAGAGTGAAATGTGACACACACACACAAGCTGCATCCCAGTTTGCTTGCTTCTGCATACTACAGGTGTGTATTTAAGTGATGGGAAAATGCATACTTGAGTATGTAGTATGCTTGTACTGCCATATATATATATATATATATAATGTAGTAAAATTAACACAATTTATGTGATTATGTTAACATGTAGATTAATTTATTTATTTACTGCTGTTGCAGCTTTTATCCTTGGAATTTATAATTATTCACTATGACAACTCAAAAAGTTGATAAGGAACTGTTACAAGCGCCGCCTCTACTGTAATGCAAGAGGATTGTGGGTAATATTGGCTCAAAATGCATCCGCAGAAAAAGTATACCATCCAGGCACCTCGAGGATATTTTTTGACGTGCTATGATTTGTGTAACACTAAACAAAATTTTGCATACTTTATAATATGGATAGTATGCAAATTGGGATGCAGATGTTGTCACGCCTCCCTGTTTCTATTTTTAGATTTACATATTCAGGTGAAAGAAAGGGATTGCTGAAAGGGATTTAATGATTCATAGTGCATGAGAAAGGGTTCATGAGAGGTCACTGGATAGTGTCTCTGTCAATCAAACTAGGGCGGGACCATTGGTTTGCTCTCATCTTCCATTTCCAAAGCAGCAGTTAAATTTTCATCAATTCCATTAGAAAGGAACAGGAATAATGTGTGTGTGTGTGAGAGAGAGAGAAATTGCGGTGCATGTCACGCTGAATGTTTGCGGGTCACACCGTAGCAATACGTTGTACTGAATTGTATTTGTATATAATAATTTGAGTGTAGTTTAAATTCATTTTAGCAGCACAGGCACGATTCTGTCACAGAGAGAACTTGAGAGAGAGTGAAAGTATCAGCAGATGTCTGTAACCTGGAGAATGTGTGTGTTTTTGCTCACTCACCATCAGTTTATCAGTTTTCTTTCACATCATTTCACTGAAATCATGTAGTTACTGTTATTTACAAATGTTTATTGCCAGTGATGGTTTCATAAAACTGCTTTTTACCTACAACTGCATATCTCATGGTATTTAGCTCTACATTACTGAGTTAACTGCTTATAATAAAACTATGAATATGTTTTTAAACAAGACTTGTTTGTTTTATTCGAAACACTACTTTGTTGTTTTTATGAATAATACAATATGAAATATGAAGTGGGGTCCTGGAAATAGCAGGCAACTTTGCAAGTTAGATGTGGGCCAGGCAAAGTTATGAAAATTAATAAAATGGTAAAAGGTCATTAAAAAGTCAGAAATTCTTGTAGTCCTTAGATATTCAAGATCTAAAGTGTTGGAAATATTTTAATGCCTTTTTGTTTTCTTTATTATTTGGTGGAAACAGACTTCTATTGAACCATGATGACACCACCAGTATTAATATTAAATACATGGTATAGTTCTTTTATAAAATCTATTCACTTTTTAAAATTTAAATCCACCTAAAATAAACTTTAATCAGTGTAACAGTTTGTCTTAATGACATTAAAGCACATGCCATTAAGACGTGGCTGTGTCATGCTTTAAGGTCAGAAAACAAAACATCTTGCTGTTTTAGTTTAGGGCCTTTAGAGGGCGCCATAAACCACACAAATCATCCCTGCTTATGCGATATGGCCCAACAGATTTGTGTGTCATCTGTGATTGCGCTTGTTGTGTCATTTTCTAATCCAATTGCTTATTTTTCCTATTTTAATTTTTTGTTTTGAAAGTATGTTGGATTCTTGTGTATTGTAATTAAAAGTCATAGGCCTCATAGGTCTCCACATGATATACCATAAAAATAACAGGTAGCCCATCTGAATTATAGGCCTATAACATTTAGTCTATCCATCTCATAGTAGCCTACCAAAACAATTTTAACAGTAGAAGTGAAATCTTATTGTAGTCTTCAAATGGCGCCACCTATTATTGTGGTTGTATTACTGACAAGTCAAAGTATAGACCCTGAGTAGGATAAGAAGACCGCGTTTTTTCAGATGTATTTCCAATAAAAAAAAAACATTGTTTTATATTCGGGTCAATACGGTATTACACAACCAGCATCATGGTTCAGTGTCTCCATGAGTTCTGAGTATTTGAGTTCTGAGTATTAGTTCTTAGCAGGAGTTCTTAGTAACCTCTCAGTATCTTCAGCACCTTACTATGATGTGAGAAATGGAAAAGAACATGATAAAGATGATGTGTGTGTTTGTTCCAACAGGATATGGAAGGATTATTGAGTGAGTCAGAGTGTAATCCTGATAGTGTGTGTGTGTGTGTGTGTAAGCCTCTGTTGATTCACATGGGGACATTATGCTTCTGTTATTATGCACACGTGAAGCTTATTAGCATGGTCTGACACTCTGAAACCAATGAACAATACGCATACACACACACACACACACTCCTTCAGCTCAGAGACACTACCGAAACTACAGGTAAGAAATTTTCATTTAATGTCCTGCAATCAATAATAATCTGTGGATAAACCAGTTTACAGTTACAGTTGGTTGCATTAAAAATACTAGACTCAGCAAATTATATTATAAATATGATTATACACAGAATGATTGCTTTGTCATTTAAATTAGTTTATTATGTAAACATTTTTACTACAATAATTAAGCATTGTAATATTATATTATTACACAGTAAACAATTACATCATTTTATATATGACTACATTATATAAATTGAATTTTAATTTTATGTATTAACTTTTTATGTCATTTAAATTAGTTTAGTGATTAAGTTTTTTTATTACAAGGAAATATTATTAGTAGTATTATGATTTATGTTACATTTAAAAAGGTCAAGACCTTTGAGGTGGGATAGCTGTATTAATTTACTCTGTTCAAACAGTTCTAACACCTTTTTATGTTATAGGTTCATTTCCATTTTTCTTATATTTATGTCAGGTTAATTATTATTATATAATTGTTTGCGATAAAAAATAAACCTAAATAGTAACATTTAAAAATAACATGTATCTAAAAATGTAACTAAAATTAAAATGGGAAACGAAAAAGCTATAAAAAAGCTAATACAAATTCTAAATAAAAACTATAATATTATATACATTATACTAAAACAATGCTTGTTTGTGCTTGTTAATGTCATTGAATGTGCATCTACAGAGATATAAACAACAGAAATACATATACATGGGTATAAATGAACAACAGAACTACTCAGATACAGTTTTACAGATTATAGTGTTAACTTATCTAAACTGTTTGTGCATGTCAGCAGAATGTGTAGTCTGGATGAGGTTCCATTTAAAGTTGCTCTGGACTCTGTGGAGATACAGTTGGGTCAGAAAGAGCCGGTCACAGCTCCTGAACTTACGATCCCAGACTGTGCTCAAATACTGCGTGATACAAAGGTCAGAATAGTTTGCTTATATTCATCATATACATTTGAAATTTTATGTTAAATGCATCTTTATATTTAACAGTGTTCATATGTTGTCCTGTTTGACAGTATTCATTCACTCTGGAGAAAAAGATCCTGGCTGCATGGGAAGAACAGCAGTGGAAGAACAGGAAAGCCAAAAAAACACCCCAGAGTGTGTGTCCCACCTGCCCACCATATTGGCTGATGTTCAGCAGCCCGCAGCAGAACCGCAGGGTGTGCCTCAGAAGCGCAGAATTATGGGAACTGGGCCCTCGCCCCCGCAGCTTAAGCCTCAGCGCTGCTGACTCGCGTCAGCTCCGCCCACTTCGGGCGGTCCAGTTCCTCATTGCCGACACGGACTTCGAGGGCTGCTACGGTGAAGACAACGAGAGCTCGTCTGAGGATGATACTGTTCGAAGCAAAGGAAGACCGAAGAGTTCCGGGCCACAGTGCCCGTGGATTTCTGCCTGTCACACCCAGCGAGGCTCCACCCCTCACCCCGCCCTTTCTAGCATGCTCCACAAGGCCCGGCCAAGCTCTGCCTCCTCTGTAAAAGACATACGTAGGCCCATCCCCCCTGGCCTCAGCCAGACGCCACAGGGCAGCCCTCACAGCTCCAGAGCCCCCCGCAGGAAACCCGCAGTAACGAGAACCAGCGGGCGACGAAACTCACACTCCCTCCAACAGCAGAGACCCTCGTCCGCAGGACCGCTGCCCTCCACCAGGCCTCAGAAAACATCCTCACATGTAACACACACACTGTAAATCCTTAGATCTTCTTCATAGGTCTTAATGGGATAGTTTACCCAAAAATGAAAATTCTGTCATTAATTACTCTCCCTCACGTCGTTCCAAACTTGTAAGACCTTTGTTCATCTTCGGAACAAATTAGGATATTTTTGATGAATTCCGAAAGCTCTCTGACCCTCCATAGACAGCAAGGATCCTTACACGATCAAGATCCAGAAAGGTAGTAAGGACATCGTTAAAATAGTCCATGTGACATCAGCGGTTCAACCGTAATTTTATGAAGCTATGAGAATACTTTTTGTGTGCAAAGAAAACAAAAATATTGACTTTATTCAATAATTCATCTCTTCTGCGTCACCCTGGAGCCAGTATCACGTATGTAAACAATGTACCCTTGTGAAAAAGAAGTGCACTTAAGTATACTTTTATAAAGTGTACTTATTGCGGAAATAATATACTTTAAAATAACACACATAAGTGCAAATTAAATGTTATTTTCGCTGCTTAAATACATTGTATTTGTAATTAATTTCAAATGTATCACATTTTAAAGTTATATTAAATGCAACAAGTTGAACTTTTGAGTAATTTTCTTTAAACCACTTAAGTGGGACTTAAGTGGGACTTTTTAGTACATCTTTATATGTACAATTTTATGTACATAATTGCTTCTAGTGTCTTTAAAATATGGTTAAAGTGTACTGCTAATGTACTGAAAAGCAATTAATGTGAACTAAAATACACTTTAATGTCAGTTAACAATACACTTAAGTGTGAATTAAATGTAATGTTTTCGACCACATAAATGCATATAATTTGTACTTAATTTAAAAAATATTACAGTTTAAAATTACATTAATTGCAATTAGTTGAACTTTTGAGTGATATTTTTAAACCACTTAAGTGAGACTTTAGTATATATGTACTTTGAAATATGGTAAATATGTACTTCTGAATAAGCAATTAATGTGAACTAAAATATACTTCAGTTACATACAGTATATCTCTTGCAATGAAGTTGAAATTTAGTATATTTAAATAAAATAAAAAAATCTCTTAATTACCTAGTTACAATCAACGCAAACACAAAATGGAAAACCCTCTACATTTATTGGCAAAACAATCTCTAAAACAAATACACAAAAACGCTTTTTGCTGATGCACAAGAAAAACCCAACACTATACACATTTACAACACTTCAACTCACTTATTAGAAAGAGTCTGGAGAACAATGCAAAATCACTTACATACAAAAGTACCTAATCTCGCCATCATAGAAAACATCATTCTGTATGATGTAGAAGCCTGTTCCCTCATTGGGGACCTCAAAATGTCCACAAGGTCAAAATTTACTGGTATTACTATCCTTGTGGAGTCATTTGGTCCACATAACGTATAAGATTACTAACACACAAACATACACACACTTAATACAATAAATAAATAAATAAATAAATAAATCAAGAAAATTAACATTCCATGTACAACAAATGAGACCTTATTGTAAAAAATTACCAAACTGTTTTACTTGTACCCCTGGTTTCACAGACAAGGCTTAAGACCAGCCCCAGACTAAAATGTAATTCTGAGTCATTTCCACTGAAAGAAAATTGCACTGACTGATCTTTAAAAATATCAGTGCCTTTGTTTTAACTCAAGATGCACACCAGTAGTTTTTTTCTAAGACATGTTAATGAAAATGACATAAATGTCCTTACTGAACTATGATCCTGGCTTAGTCTAAGCCCTGTCTGTGAAACCAGGCCATTAGTTCTCAAACCTTTAGCACCAACATTAAAGGACCGAAAGTTTTCTTCTAAAATCTTACTCCAGCATTAGTGAATGCAAGGTTGCCTATGTTCCAAAGAGGCAGGAAAGTCAGAAAAAAAAATACCTTGAGGAAAGAAAGGGAAAAAAAAAAAACCTAAGAACAACCATTGTTATAAAACATATCCAGTCATTATAAATGGTTCAGTTGAGTGAAAGCAATAGACACAATTGCAGTCCAAAGTTTATATACACCTTGCAGTATCTGCAAAATGTTAATAATTTAAGCAGTAAGAGGGTAGAGAGGTAAAATCATTAAAAAATTGCAATTACTGTCCTGATGAAGCAGTATATTCTGCAAGGTGCATGTAAACTTTTGACCACATCTGCATCACCTAAGAGATGAATTACCTCAATCATCAGGGCAACATAGTAGTAGAATGCTGGGAAATGTTCCTTCAGATTTCCTACAAACACCAGATTTCCTGACCACACAATCTTCACTGACACTGGGCTTAAAAATAGATAACATTTTAATAAACCTTTTTATTCCTACTTTACAGGTCATAAAACATAACTTTATCAGTTACCAAAAAAATAGATAAATATCCCAAAATGTATTTTACATTTTAAATATATAAAAAAAAAGTACCCCTCTTGCCTTACAAGCTTCTCTCACACATCTTCACGAAGGATGTCCCTGTATTTACCACAGCTGGCACAGAAAAGCTACTGTCCTCATCCTTTGGTTTGTTACCTGTAAAATATATGATGATTAGAGGGGGGTCTGTAAATGCACAGGTGGGAATATATTACTTGCAAATGGAAAAGATTCAAATGAGTTAAAATCCATAGGTATACTGACTTAATATACCACTTTTAGCTTGTCATGTGTGATCAGGGTGAGCTGACTGGTCAACAATTCATTAAAAACATAGGTGGAGATAAGCCAATGAGTGTCTAAAACCCTGGTATTCGAATTTTGCATATCTGGCCAGTACTAATGTAGGCTGCGCTGAGGACAGGGCAGAAGCAACAACGGTACTGTAAGGGGCTGCACAGCGATAACGGTGTTAAGCAGCATAACACATAACATAGTAAGGTAGCACGGAGTTAATCAGACATGAATAACAGGAAGCTCCACTGAGTACAGGGCAGACAACAACAATAGTATAGGGCTGCGCAGAGTAATTACTGTGCGAGGCCACAACACACATGAATAGAGGTATTAATCAGTCACTCACTGACAGCACTCGAGAGGCTAAGGACTGAATATCCAGCTTGTAGAACCTGGCGAAGGTATTCTGAGAAGACCAGCCAGCTGCAAAGCATATCTCTTGAATAGACATACCTCTCGATCACCCCCATGAGGAGGCGATAGCAATTGTTGAGTGGGCCCTTATGTGAAAGGGGCATTCCAAACCTTGGCTCGTATAGCAGCCGTGATAGCGTCCACAATCCAGTGGGAAAGCCTCTGTTTTGACACGGCCCGTCCCTTCGCACAACCACTGTTGTACACGAAAAGCTGGTCTGATTGCCGAAAGCTTGCCGAACGGTCAATGTACATCCTCAAAGCCCTGACAGGGCACACCGAAGTCTGAGCGTCCACATCATGTGAGGTCGATGACACAGAAGACAGGGCAGACAGCGAAACAGTCTGCGCCCTGAAGGGGTTAGATAGTGATTTAGGCACATAGCCCGGCCTCGGCCGGAGAGTGACGCTGCAGTCACTGGGTCCAAAGCGAATACAGTCGCTGTCCACAGAAAATGCATGCAAACCCGGCCTCGGCCGGAGAGTGAGGGTGCAGTCAACTTTTGAGAGATAACTCCTTCATATGGATGCTAAAGGCTCGAATGGTGGCTGTGAAAGAGCTCTTAACACCACTTCTAAGTCCCAGGGCGGGACTGAAGGCGGACGCGGGGATGCAATCTCCTCGCTCCCTTAAGAAAACCCACCACCAGCACGTGCCTACCTATTGTTTGTCCGAGGGTGGGGGTGAGGGTGGGAGGGGGTAGCGGCCACATAGACTTTCAGTGTTGATGGCAGAGATCCACTATCCAGTCTTTATTGTTGAATTAGTAGAACATCTGACACGGAGCAAGCAGCCGGGTCGATATGAACATCATGGCACCATTTCACAAACACTCCCCATTTTAGAGCATACAAACGCCTCGTAGAGGGCACCCTTGGCTCCGAGAAAGTGTCGAGCACACGAGAATGCAGAGCGCTCAGATCCTCTGATATCCCCAAAGCAGCCACACATGAAGGCTCCATAACTCCGCGTTCGGGTGCCACAGCGAGCCGCTCGCTTGAGACAGCAGATCCTTCCTGATGGGGATCGGCCAGGGCGGCACCACCAGCAGCTCTGTCAGGTCGGGGATCCAAGGCTGGTTCAGCCAGTTTGGAGCGATGAGTATCATCCAAGGCCCCATCCTCCCTGATCTTGCATAAGACCAGTGGCAATATCTTGATTGGAGGAAACGCATACAGCCTGGCTGCTGGCCAGTGTTATGTCAGAGCGTCCCCTTCAAGCAGGGAGTGAGACAGGGAGAAGAACAGTGGGCAGTGCACATTCTTGCTCGTGGCAAACAAATCCACCTCCACTCTCCCGTAGCGGGTCCAAATCATCCATCTGACTCGGGGTGCAACCTCCACTCTCCTTGAGGAATCCCCTTCCTCGAAAGCATGTCCGCCCTGTGGTTCAGGAGACCTGGGATGTGCACTGCTCTGATGGAGGGAAAGTGATGGTCCAGTAAAACAGGAGATTCGCTGCTTGCTTGTACAGAGCCCTGGAATGTACGCCTCCTTGGTTATTTATGTACGAGACCATAGACATGTTGTCGGTGCGAATCAATACATGCCGCTCTTCCAGCTGCGTTCAAAAATGGGCGCATGTGTAGTAAGCCCAGATGACATACCGCTGCAGCAGACGCCATGAGTCCCAGCAGCCTCTGAAATTCCTTCAAGAGAACAGAGTTGCCCAGTCTGAAATGGCACAGGGAAGAGCGGTGGGCTCACATCTCCACTGAGTCGAAGCACACTCCCAGATATGTTATAGACTGACTCGGGGCGAAAATGCTCTTCTGCATGTTGACACATAGCCCTAGGCACTCCAAATGATGAAGCAGCGTGTCTACATGGCTGACTAACGTGTTCCGGGACTGAGCTAAAATCAGCCAATTGTCCAGATAGTTGAGAACGCACATCCCGCTCGCTCTGAGGGGGGAAGTGCTGCATCCATGCACTTCGAAAAAGTGCATGGGGCCAAAGCCAGCCCGAACGGGAGAACAGAGTATTGGTATGCTGTGCGCTCGAAAGTAAACCTCAGAAAGCGTCTGTGATGCGGTACTATCTAAATGTGAAAGTACACATCCTTTAAGTCCACGTGACTCATAGCTTTGGCGCGCTTTCGGGCCTCCGCGAAGCGCTCAGTAATGGATTCTACGGTGTTTCCAAAATGGCCGGAGGGAGTCACTGAAGCGTTCTGCAGCACTTTACGGTCAGCATCCTTGAGGTCAGCCAGGTTTCACCAAAGGTGCCTCTGAAGGACTACCATAAACCCCATGGCCTTGACCACAGCCTGGGGCGCTCGCTTTGTCATCATCAGCGCGAAGTCCATCACTGCATGCAGATCCTTAATGGCCTCTGCCGTGAGGGCTCCGCCCTCCGCTGCCTGCAGCAGCTTAGCCTGAAAAACCTGCAGCACCGTCATGGCGTACAAGGCGGAAGCCTCCTCGCCATCAGAGGCATATGCTTTATTGGCGAGGTGGGTGGTAGTCCTGCATGGCTTTGAGGGGAGGCTGATGTCCAAGCCTAGCGTCTTGGATGCTGCAGGACACAGGTGCGCAACGACGGTCTCCTCGACGGGGGGAGAGTTCACATACCCACGTGGGAAAACATGGCCTGTGTAGCAGAGTGGACGCACGCTGATTGGGGCGCAGATCATGTCTTCACCAGCTGCTCATGCACGTCAGGGAAGAAGGGGAGCGTCGCCCTCGAGTCAGCTTTCCGGGTGGACCTGAAATACCAGGGGTCAAGCTTACTCCTGACAGGCTCCTCCAGGTAAGCTCCAACTCCTGGACAGCCCTTGACAGAACCCTCATGAGCTCCTCCTGGAGGTCTGGGGGCCCCATGCTGTCTGGCTGATCAGACTCTGATCCAGCCCAATCCTCCCTCTCAGAGGCCAAGCCTGGCTAAAGGACACAAACTCTGTGATATTGGAAGGAGGGTGAAAGCAGTCCTCGGAGAGGGAGACTGGGGAACGGGGCCACCGCTGGGGTAGGCTGAGCGGAAAGACGACGCTCCCATCACCGGGAGGGGAAGGACCCACCTGGGCCTCATCCCGAATAGGCCGCGAGCCGTCTCGCGGCAGATCCGGAGCAGGCGGGCCGGCAGGTCCGCACAATGCCCGCAGTTGGACTCCTCCAGCGCCACCTCGGTGTGGGCCAGGCAGTAGTCGTGCTGATCTGGCGGCTCTATTGGTCCTGCACAGATTTTGCAGATTGTTACCATAGTGAATTTAACAGGTGAAGTAGAAGATTCTTTCTGACGTAATTGTCGCATGCACCGTTTTTATACTGCCTCCCGAGCTCGTCTGTATTTGCATGCGGTTGCATACTTCATGTCAATTGGCCAGTCATTGACTAGAGTGAGCCAATAGAACTTCAGGAAAGGATGGAAGGGAAAGAGTTCCCATAACGGAGAAATATCTCCGTGATGTCTCGTGAAAGCTCAAGAGGGAACTTCTAACATCACCTCTTCAGTACTGGTCTGTGTTTCCACACTGTAACGTATCTCCAGTAACAAAACTGTACTGATCCTACAAAATTAATGAATAACTCCAGATAAGTACCAAAATATTACAGTACATAAAGTCTCATCTGTAATCATCCAAACGTGACGCTCCGGTCTCCTCTTGTTTGTTCCCTCGATATTACATAAACATGGCGCACAGCGCATTTTTCAAAGTAGAAGTACGTGCGCCGCCATGACATAGTATTTTGGCGCATGCGCATTAAACAAAAGAGACACTGCGTGGTAGCATATTATTTCAAGCTTTTCATTTCTATTCAAGTTGTTCTAATTCATTGTGAGACTTGGTTAACTAACTCATTCACCTAACTAAAAGTCATTTTTACAGTGCAGTGTAGCCTATATTAAGTCCCTTTCACAATGCGATTCCGGAAAATACACGGGTAATGTGTCCCGGCAATTGTTCCCGGGTCGCTAGAGTTTGCCCCTTTCACACTGCCAGTGATTACTCGGAATATGTGGGTGCGTTCACACACAACCCATAAAGGTCCCGTGAAGACATGTGATATCAGGTAGTGACATGAAATGTACGAGTTGAAAACGCTAGGCATGTTAACTTTCACTTAAGCTGGCGAACGATCTCAGCTTCAGCGCGGATTAGTGAGGAACTAACTGATCTCTGCTTTGTTACAGTTTGTACATATTTGTTTCGTCGCGAACGTTGATCTGCCTTCAAAACACGCTAAAAGAGTCGCGCGATAACGTGCGTCATCACTACGACACGGCGTTAGTTCTGGCTTTTGTTCACACAGCGCTCGTTCCGGGACTGAACCCGGCAATGTTACTATGGAGAGTCAGAAAGCTCTCAGAATTCATCAAAAATATCTTAATTTGTGTTCTGAAGATGAATGAAAGTCTAACAGGTTTGAAAAGACATGAGAGTGAATAATTAATAACAGAATTTCCATTTTTGGGTGAACTATTCCTTTAATTTAAGATTATTGATGAGCTGATTTTGTGTTTTAGGGTGTGCGTCCACGGACGTCTGCAGGGCTACAGGACGCTGCAGCAGATCTGCTGTGCGCTCTGAGTCAGGAAGAAAGGGATCTTCTTGAAGCTGTTACACAACATGGATACACACTCCACACTGCCATACTAGCACTGCAGAGGACAGGGCCCAAGAATCCTGATCAGGTAACACTCACTACATGCAACACACACACACACACACACACACACACACACACACACACACACACACACACACACACACATATATATATATATATATATATATATTTATATATATACACATTCTGTTTCTCATTCTTTCTCAATCTCCAGATTTTGAGTTACCTGATGTCATGTGACCGTCTCTGTCAGCTGGGTTTTGAGAAGACTCAGGTGGAAGAAGCTTTGGAGATGTTCCAGAACTGTGAGACCAAGGTGAGACCCTTCAAATCTACTTTAAGCACTCCAAACACTTAACTAATTGGCATCCAGCGCGCAACAACCAGCAACCAGTGGCCTTCAATGAACAAACATACCTTAAATCAACATTTAGCATGCCAAACACTCAACTGATCAGCATGCAGTCACCTCTCAAATCAGCAACAAATCAGCATCCAGTGCAAAAAACATTTCTCAAATGAGTGACCAACTGGCATTCAGTGGACACACTTCCTCAAATTATCAGCGCCAATAGCCTTGTGGGCAGCACTGATATCACCATTGTGCTTCGGCCGTCCCAACTTCGAGTCCCAGCTCATGGAACTTTCCCCATCGTTTCTTCCTGTTTACAATACTGTCCTATCCTAATAAAAGGCAAACATGCCAAAAATAGATCCTCAAATCAGCATTTAGCATGCCAAACATTTAACCAATCGCCATCCAGCGCACAAAACACCTCTCGATTCTCCAAACACTCAACTAGTTGGGATCAAGTGCACAAAATATCCCTCAAATCAGCATTTACCACTAAACATCCCTCACAAAACACATCTCCCTGCTCAAAACACACATCCAATTAGCATTTAGCACTAAGAACACACATCCAATCAATATTAAGTGCATCAAATATGACTATTCTGATGTATTGTAAATGTATTTGTGTTTCTCTCAGGCTTCAGAGTTCCTGTTTCTGCTGGCTCAGTTCTGTGAGATGGGTTTCCAGCAGAGCACCATCAAAGAAGTTCTACTGGTGCATGAGAACCATAAAGAGAGAGCCCTGGAGGAGCTTATGACCCGCAGTGGCTGAGAACTCACAAGAATCCACTGCTATGAATCCTCAGCTATATGATCATATCAATCAGTCTTCATCTCTATTAATGCATTAATTAATCTTTATCTTCAGCTCCATAAATTCATGTATAAATACTAACAAATCCTTCAGAATGAATTTATCCTTTGTAGCTTTAATACTTCAGGCATGTCTCTCAATCACCTATCGATGACAGAACTGTAGATCAGTTTATCATGACGAAGAATTATCATCTAGTTTACAAAAAAAAAAAATGTTTAGCGTATTTTGAAAAGAGCTAGGGACAGTTTGAATGACTTTAATTAAACAATGTTGTGACATTTATTATGCATCCGTTATTTAGTTTCAGGACTATTTCCTAATGTTTGGAATGTAATAAGAGGTGCAGATTTGCATAACCTTTGTCAAACAGTATCAGCACTTTTTAAACTCTTTAAAACTTTAGGTACACTCTATCAGTATTCAAGTTTTACTGGCATGTAGCATCAACAGTCATGTAACAGAACACAAATAATAATAAACCTCTGATCTCTGATTGGTTGCTATTGTTTTTTTTCTTTTTCTGTTTCTGTCAGTCTGTTTCCCAGATACTGCTGGCTTATTATTATTATCTCTATGTATGTAGGTATGTATGTATTTACAAACACATTTTTTATATATTAAAATTATTTTCTTAAACCAAAAAGAAACTCATGACATAGACCTAACGTTACTATAGTGAAAAGTGACAAACATTTCTAAAAAAAAAAAAAAAAAATATGTAGATTAAAAGAGACTTGACAAATTTAAAGGAAAAAATAAAATCAA
Organism: Cyprinus carpio; assembly: GCF_018340385.1. Lineage (NCBI taxonomy): Eukaryota > Metazoa > Chordata > Actinopteri > Cypriniformes > Cyprinidae > Cyprinus > Cyprinus carpio. The sequence goes on from NC_056621.1 coordinate 6,837,862, forward strand.
TCAATCAAAAATTTGATTGCTGGCGTTCTGCTGATTAATGGTTCCGAACGTCATGACTCATTGCATTCATAAGCACAGCCAGTTAAACTGGTCAGTCAGCTGATTTGAATTGTCAGCCAATCAGTGCGCTTGAATGGTATCTATGATGTCCGTCAGCCTATCAGCGAGCAGGATGTAGATGCCTAGCTTGGTCCCGACCAATCAGAGACCAGAGGCGTGTCGGTGCAGCGTTTGAATTTTTAGACAGACTTTTTTCAGTCCAGTCGTCGGATAGATCGCGAAATAAAGCTTACGCTAAAGTTCAGAAGTGTTAATATAGCACTTAAATCTCATCGGAGATCTGCGACGGAAGGACAGGATGAGGAAGAGGTAAGAGAAAGAGAGAGTTTGAAGAGTATAGTCTGTGTTAATGTGTAGATTTGCATATGTATTGCTAGCTTCATGTATTGTAAGGTGAAAATAGTGTTCAGGTTGGTCAATGGTCGAAGTTTTCGTAATTTTTTTTAAATTATTTTCTTAATTTAGCATTAGCACGTGTTAAGTAAGTACTGATATTTAAAACAGCTATTTTCAACAAACCACTTTCCAGTTTCATCAATTATAATCAATAATTCTGCTATTAATGGAACATAATGATTTTATTATTCAACAATGCAGAAACAAATCAGTAATACTGCTCATTTATTGATTCTTTTGCTGATATATTTGTAATGGATACTTTATTAAGTATAATTGTCAATAATGCTGTTGATTTGGTTATTAATTCATAAGAAATGTATAAAAAAAAAACACTAGCTCATTTTACTGTTTAATTTGCAACTCAGTGTGACAACAGAGCCAGAGCATGTATTCATTAAATATGAATGTGTGTCATTTCAGTGAGATCCATGCTGCAGAGTCTGTAGCATGTTTGGGCAAGGCCCTCGGTGAGCTGAAGGACATCTGGGAGGAGATCGGGATCCCAGAAGACCAGAGGCTGCAGCGGACAGACGCCGTCCACATGCACATCAAAGTCAGTTCAGGTCACCTGCGGTTCTCATTGACTGGAGAACGGTGACACAGATTCACTGTGAAATCTTTGTGATTGCAGAATCTGCTGGATATGATGATCGCAGAGGAGGAAGGGTTGAAGAAGCGCTTGCTGAGCAGTATCGAAGCATGCAGAAAAGAGGTGACCAGCCTGTGTAGTGAGCTTCAGGTGCAGGAGTGTCAGGTGAGTCACTCTGATACAAGACTTTTGAGAACAGCGTGATACAACCTGTGCCCTCTTACTTGTGGATGTTTTGTCAAGCCGGCCAATCGGATTGGAGATGTTGTGTGTTTGGCAGGAGGAGGATGGTCTTACGATGCTGCAGCTGGAGAAGGATCTACGAACGCAGGTCAAGATGATGCTGAAAGAGAAAAGTGCTCGTCAGAGTGAGCTGAAATCTCTGATTCAGCAGGATCAAGATCTGTGTGACCTCTTGTGCGATGACCTGTTCCCCATCCATCCTGAACGCGTGCCGTCACAACAGCAGCTGCAGAACTACAGACAACACATCAACGCCCGCAACCAGGAGAGGGTAAAACACACGAACACACTTTCAGAGCTGTCCGCTGTTTTTGTTAGTATGTGAAATAGTATTGACATGTTAAGTTGACTAATATCGAAATACATGCAGTTTTACATTTTCCAATAGTTCAATAATCAAATTATGTTAAAACCACAATTTGTATATACATTACCAGTCAAAAGATTTCAATAATTATTTTTTGTGTGTGTGTGTTTTTGAAAGAAGTCTCATATGCTGCACTTATTTGATCAAAATTCCAGAAATATTGTGCAATATTATTATAATTTAAAATAGCTGTTTTCTGTTGTAATTGTCATTACTCCAGTCTTCAGTGTCACATGATCCTTCAGATATCATGCTGATTTGCCGCTCAAGAAATATTTATTATTGTTCTCAATGTTCAAAACAGTCATGCTGCTTAATATTTTTGTAACTGAAGGATCATGTGACACTGAAGACTGGAGTAATGATGCTGAAAATTCAGCTTTGCATCACAGGAATAAATTACTTTTTAAATTATAATAATATTTGACAATATTGCTGTCTTTACTGTAGATTTGATTAAATACATGCAGCCTTTCTGAGTGTGAGACCATCCTAAATCTTGCAGATTTTTGACAGCTGGTATATCCTGCATTCTTAAGTGAATAGTAAGGTAGTTTGCTTCTCTGAATATGAAGGTTTATATCCAGTTTGGTTACAGGACGTGTGCTTGTGTGTGTTTACAGGAGCGCCGTCATGCTGAGTTTATGGGAATGAAGCGTCAGATCACGGTGTTGATGGAGGATCTGGAACAGCATCCTGACACCTCCTTTGAGAAAGACGCTGTGTGTGAAGATGAAGACGCTTTCTGCCTTTCCCTGGAAAACCTCAGTGCACTCAAAGTGTTACTGCACCAGGTACACACACACTTCACACAGTTCTTTTTAGCTGTTCCTTTTTATTTTGGGGTGTAACCAAAAAGCTGTCAGCTAAAATGAGAAACAAAGCGGGCGATCCTTTGCCACCTTGAGCCATTAAATTGAAATGATGAACCCTTTTCAACGTGTGATTTATTTACATACATATTTATTAGGCAAGGATACATTAAATTATTTAAAAGTAACAATAAAGCCATTCGTAATGTTACAAAAAAAAAATGCTGTTTTATTTGTCTATTCAATCCTGAAATAATGTATCAAGATTTCCAAAATTAAGCAGCGCAATTGTTTTAAAAGAAATAAGAAGAAGAAGAAATGTTGCTTTAGCAGCAACTCCGTATATTAGACTGATTTCTGAAGGATCATGTGACACTGAGGAGTGGAGTAATGATGCTGAAAAGTCATGGTATCATTATACCAACAATCATTTCTGAAGTCAGTAATTTGTTTTTAGTAGGTGAAATGTCATTAGTTAATGGTGTGTGTGTGTGTGTTGTATTTCAGCTGGAGAGCCGTAAAGCTGAAAGTGAAGCGCTGTGTGTGTCCATCCGTGGTCGTATTGAGCAGCTGTGGGAGATGTTGCAGGTTCCTGAGGAAGAAAGAGAAAGTCTCATGCAAAACACCCTCACTAGCTTAAAGAGCAGACTGAACGCAGTAAGTGCTCACTTGTCACCAAAGTAGGTCACATTGTTTCATCTTTCACTTCTGCTGGAATTATAAACCATCCCTCACGCCGTCTTTCTCACTGTGTCACAGCTGCAGGCAGAGCTGCAGCGACTGGAGGAACTGAAAAAGAAAAACATCCAGCGTGTTATTCACGCAATCCGCTCAGAGATTGTCAAGTTTTGGGAGAAATGTTACTTCAGCCCGGAGCAGAGACAAGCCTTCACTTCCTATCACAGTGGTATGCCAACAGCTCGTTTCTTGGCAAAATCCCAATTTGCATACTTTAGAGTACAAAAATGAACTGCCGTGCTAGCTGTGGGAAATTACAGAAGATTTTACTTTCAAATCTCGTTTTTGAGGGTATTATTAAAAGAATCGTTCACCCCAAAATGAATATTTGCTAAAAAAGTACTCACCCTCAGGTCAGCCAAGATGTAGATGAGTTTGTTTCTTCATCGGAACATATTTAGAGAAATTAAGCATCACTTGTTCATCAATGGATCCTCTGTAGTGAATGGGTGCCGTCAGAATAAAAGATGATAAAAACATCATAGTCCCCAAAAAATAGTTTTTGATGGAGTCTTGAAGGATTTGTTTATTTGTTTGGACTTTCATTCTGACGGCACCCATTCACTGCAGAGGATCCATTGGTGAGCAAGTGATGTAATTCTGATTTAATCTCAATCTGGCATGTTGATTAAAGATTTTATGGTAATTGTGATTGAGCAATAGTTTTTAAAAATCCACAGAGATTGGTTGATTTTGTTATTTTGTGCGGTTAGATGATCTGGATGAGGAGGTGTTGCGTGGACATGAGCTGGAGTTGGAGCGACTGAAGCAGGATTATGCCGAGCACAGTGAGCTGTATGACGCTGTGTCCACCTGGAGCAGCAACTGGGCTCTCTATCAGGAACTGGAGGTGATAAATCAGAGGAGATCAGCTGAAAGGTTTCAGAAGAAACATTAAAGAGTTTGCGAAATTGAGACTAATTACTGTTGGTCTTCTTTCTCCAGAAAAAAGCCACGGATCCATCTCGCTTTAACAACAGAGGAGGAAACCTGCTGAAGGAGGAGAAACAGAGAGTCGACCTGCAGAAGAGTTTGCCGAAGGTTTGAGCCGCTCTTTAGGCAAACTCTGGCGTTTGATTGCCTGGAATGGCTTGTGTGCTAATTTGTTTGTATTTTGTGTGATTGGCCAGCTGGAGAAGAGTCTGAAGGCTCAGATTGACCAATGGGAAGCAGCGCACTGTAAAGAGTTTCGTGTGAACGGACAGCCGTTCCTGCAATTTGTGGAAGACCAGTGGAATCAACACCGCATGGAGAAAGAGAGAGAAAAAGAGGAACGGGTATGAGGACATTCTTCTTGAAATGACTACTACTGACTAATTCATTTTATTTTGAATATTAGTTTCTGATATGAGGTTTGTATCTTTGCAGCAAATGAAGAAAATGAAGCAGACGGAGGAAGATCTACTATACGGCACCATCATCAGAACCCCAACCAAGAGGAGACTCGCCGGAACCCCGACACCCGGAAAAACTCGCAAGGTACTGACTGCATATGTGTGCGAACTATCAGCCAATATGATTTAATCAATGCCTTGACGCAAATATTAATAGCAGGGAAGCTAAAACCAGATATCACAGATAAAATAAATATCAAACATTACAGTATAATTTTATAATGTTTGTAAATGTAAAAAAGTAAATTGAATATTTATACTAATAAAATCATTCTAAATTTGTTTTTATATATATATATATTTCTTGTTCAGTTTTTTTTTGTTAAAAATTTATATAATGCACATTTTGTATTAAATATGTCTTTTTGCATATTTAGTTTTGTGTATACGTCTATATATTTTAGTTTACAAAATGTGCGTTATATGTATGCATGCACACGTTATTTAAATGAATGATTTAATGCAATAATATAATCTCATATATGCGTTATAAATGTAAAGATCTATTTTAATATAAGGGCTAATAGAAAATTTAATATTTTATAATCATTTAAAAAAAATGTAATGTTTTTTTTATTAAAATACATTTTTCTAAATATTAACTACATAGTAATGACTATTAAAAGCAGAAAATTGTCTTGTCAGTAGAGTTAAAACAAAACGGGAAACTAAAACTATTGATCAAACTCTCAATCAGATGTGCTGATCTTTATTATTTAAAAAAAAAACATTATGTATTCTTCTTTTCAAGCTGATCTCCACCTCTAGCATGTGTAGCTCCACCCCCAACACGACACTCCGTTCCATATGCCCCTCCCCTTCTTTGAGACCGCCCCTTTCCTCCAGCAAGGTGAGTTATGCTTTAAGCACTACACATTTTACATGAATTTGTAGTGTAATCAATAAACCTGTGACTGTGTTTTTCTGCTAGGTGGGTGCGCGGACACCTGCCCGTGGCCGAACCCCTCGTGGGCTGGAGAGGAATAAGGAGAATATCTCCCATCTGAGTGGAGCTTTGCGCACAATAGCCGCCAGCCCTCAAAGAAACTACTCCATCACATCTGTGGCCTCCTCCTACTCTGAATTTGCGGTAAGTTCATTATCCTGCAGTTAGCCGTCTAGACACACAGGCAGCAGATGAAATCAAGTGACCCCCGTCTGCTTATTCTGCCGTCTGTTATAGAAGGACTCTGAATCCACTGCAGCGTCCAGGTCTGTATATCTAAAAACATTGACTGTCCATCACACTAATAACACACACTCTTCTCGTCTAACCCGACTAACGGAGGAGGGTCGGTATGTGTGTGTGTGTGTGTGTGTGTGGGCTGTTATTTGTGTTTGTGTGTGTGTAGTTTGTGTGTATGTGTGCACTAAATACAATCTGCTGTTTTTAAAGACCCTATGAAATCAAAATTGTGACCTGACAGTTGTTGGATTATTTCATTGGGTCTTTAATGAGATGAAATTAGTCTTTTCTGTCAGTATTGGTTTCCTGGATCCACAGATTTGCTGGGCAGGATGTTGAATTATTTGCCTGCTGTAAACAAACGATCACTGATGTTCCTTCAACTAATTAAAAAGAAAACATCAACCTTGTAGTTTTTAAGGGACGGTTCACCCAAAGTTGAATTAATTTCACCCAAATTAAAACTGTCATTTACTCGCTCCCTTAAGTTGTTCCAAACCTGTTTAATTTTTTTTTTCGGTTCACTGAGTTTTTAATTAATTTCACCCAAATTAAAACTGTCATTTACTCAAGATTTTTTGTTAACTAAACAGTTGCTTGTAGCCATTGACTTCATTATTTCATTTCCTGTTCTATGGAAGTCAATGGCTACCAGCAACTGTTTAGTAGTTACCAACATTCTTCAACATGTCTTTTGTTTTCAACAGAAGAAAGAAACTCGTACAGGTTTGAAACAACTTGAGGGTTCGTAAACAGAATAAATAATTTTTTGGGTGAATAAAATTTTTGGGGTGTACTATCCCTTTAAGACAGCTAAAAGAAGCATAAACATGAAGGGTTGTGGAGTGTCTAATGGGAATATGACTTCATATTCATATATTTGTGTTTTTGCCTACAGCGGGAGCTCTCAAGTGGAAAATCCAACGTCAAGGCTGGAGTTCTGAACTCTACCATCACACACTGAACTCCGCAGATCAGAGATGGACTGATGGACATCAATGAAGACAAAAAAAAAGATTTTATTGCAATACTGAATGTAAATCATTTTGATATTGTTGAGGAATTGTAAATATTTTACCTCTGCTTTTTACTATATTTCTCATGACTTTTTTCCCTTTATTTAATTTTCCTTTAATGAGTTTTGAACAAATGATTCTCTGTCTTTGAGCTTGGCTTCACCTGCTAGTTTTTATGAAAACTCCATTAACACTGATCTTAGGCCTCTGAGATGGATTTTATCTTTTATACTCTAAAATCACAATGGCATTTAGACACCTTTCAGACTTTATTTTCTGTAATTGCACAGCACACTAAGTTTACATGGCGTCACTACTCTTGAAAAATTGATGCTACTGTTTTGGTTGGCATCCTGTAAATAAATAGTTTTCATGGGGACATTTTGTACTTTGTAAGTGATTTATTTATTAGGATGGATGAGAATACATACTGGATGTATGCTACATTTATTTCTATTAATGAATGTTATTCAAAACGTATACCTGAACAATAAACGTAAGCTGAGCTGACAATACATAGCAAAAAATAAAAATGGCATGTTTATCCCCTTGTACCTGACCAATCAAGAATAACTTCTGAAACGTCTGTTATGGTGCAAACTCGTATTTGCTAGAATATTATTTTTACTTATTGTCTTAATCACAAACACACTATTTTATAGTGCAAATAGTTTTACCGTTTACTGCACATTACTGAACAAAGATTATGTAGGTGGTGTTATTTATTGCCACTATTTACATACATGCAGGTTGTATTCTATCCGTTTAATTTAAGTATTTGTATTGAACGTTAATGTATCTTTTATCTGGAGGTAAATGGTGGAAATGTTCAATAGCATGCTGCAGCCAAGACTTCAGGGCTCCTTAATCAACCCTGAGAAATATTCAGTGTGACGTCTAGCCTCTTCTGCCTATTCGTCTATGTGTGCGTGCGCGCGCGTCCGTTTGTGTGTGTGTGTGTGTTCTAGCCTCTTTTGCATTGCAGGGGTGGGACTCCTGCATTCAGATCTTCATCATGCGCAGAGGAAAACCCAGACTCACTTTCTGATCGGATCTAAACGCGCGTCAGAAGCGATCGGGTCCTGCACGTGCCTCTGATGCTGTAATGCGCGTTAATTGATGGATGAAAGTGTGCGCGAGCAGGAGCGGGTGAAACAGACACTGCTCAAGGTAAGAGCACACATAAGCGCTCATAATCTGCTGTTTATGAGCGCTCATATTTCACATGCATATGCTGCAAATGTCGCGAGTTTATCCTACATTATATATATATATATAGATAGATATGCATATTATTTCATACAGTGATTTATTAGTATGCAATATGCATTTCAGACATGCATAATTATTGTCATGCGTTTTCTGCCTGTTGGTTTTGGTTTGACGTGGAACTGGAAGTTCAGGCCCGTTCACGTGCTGATGCAGTGCGCGTGCCCGCGGTTCGGGTGGTTGCCATGGTGATCGTGATTGGACCCTCCTCTGATGGGGGCATTAATTTAATACCCAAGGGTCAAATAAAACACTGCGGCCCCCGTACAACAGCAGGGAGATGAAAACAGTGTGTGTGTTTGTTTTGTTGTGTTAGTTTTATCTGTATTTTGGGAGTTTTGTGCACTTTTTGTGTCTAATGCGTTGTGTACGTCAGTTATTGGGGTTTGTCGTTGTTTATATTATGTGTCTGTTGTTCTGGTAGGGTTGTAACCCCCAAACCCTCCCCTCCTCCGGCTGTCCTTCCTCCAGACAGAGAGGTTTCTTGCTCCTGCAGGCAGCACCTCTCGTCGCCTGTGTTTCAGTGAAAGTGTTATTAGGAGTCATTCTGGAGATTAAAAGCACGCTTGATTTATTCGCGTTCGCTCCCTTCAGTCCTGCTCGAGAGAAGCTGACAGTGCAGACTTGAGCCCCTGCAGCCGCTCCTGATCTCGGGCCCTATTTCATCCGCTCTGAGAGCTGCGCTGTCCGCTGGAAAACAATCATATGTGAATGATTAGCGCTGCAGCATCTTGATTAGCTCTCGTGATTTAGTTTGGCTCGGGGCTCCTGGAATACCCGCGCTGGTCGGTGCAGAGGCTTTTAGAAGAAAATCAATCTGTTTTCAAGGATTAATCAGTTTAGATGCTTTTCCAGTATATTAACTTTGCTTTTAGGGTTTCATGGAAGATGGATACAGATCTTTAAAGGGATATTTCATTTGGTGGATAATGATTTTTTTTTGGATGTTTCAACCCCCCCCCCCCCCCCCCCCAGATCTTTAAAGGGATATTTCAACCCCCCCCATGCATCAATGATACAAATTAGAGATTTTATGGGAAATGTCCTATTTTCCCATAAAAAGTGAATGGTTTAAAATAAAAATATAAATGCTTGTTTTTTTGTTTTTTTTTTTTTCTTTTTTTGTTGCTTTTTTTTGTTTAAATTATTTTTTTAATTTGTATTTTTTATATATTTTATAGTATATATTTTATCTAGATTATTGTATTTAAATTATGATAAATGTAAAAAATAATAAAAAAACACACACAATTCAATAATATTAAATAATAATATAAATAGAATAAAATAATAATATATTAAATGAATTAGTATGTTTTTTTAATAAATAAAGGCTGGAAAATGAATGAAAATGAAGACTAAAATATACTTAATTAAAATATTATTTTATTATATAATATTATAGTATTTATTTTTAATTAATGAATTGGGTTGAGTGATTTTTGGTTTTTGGTTTAATTTATCCTTTATTCTTTTTTAAAATTATATATTATATTTGATTGAAAAATAAATAAACTAGCATACTGTGTATATATTATATTTGATTTGTGTGTGTGTGTGTGTGTGTATATATATATATATATATATATATATATATATATATATATATATATATGATTGAAAAATAAATAAACTAGCATACTGTGTATGTTGATTGAAAAGGATGAAAACTAATGAAACTGAAAATGAAAAATTGGCTAAATAATAATTAAAAAAATAATAAAAATGACAATCACTAAACAAAATAATCTTAATTTAAGTTAAAATAAAATTAAAATAAAATTTAAAATGAAAGCAAAAAATTACAAATATTAATAAATATTATAATAGTGTATAAACAATAGCCTACTAAAAAAAAGAATACCAAAATAACTGCATGAGGTTGAGTAAATAATGACAGAAATGTTATTTTTAGCTGAGCCTTTAGGTCTGTTAAGACTTTAACCTCTATGTAACCACTTCAATCTTATTTCACTAATGGCATCATAAACAGCAAGAGAAGCGATCGTTACTTTTCTACACGACCTGAAAGGAAACAAAGCAAAACGAACTGAGGAAAGCAGGTTTGGGATTTCTGCTCCATGATTCATTGTTTATCAAGATGACGGTTTGCAGCTCACAAGTCAATGTGCCATGTGGGAAATTATTTTGGGATACTGGCTCCTGCGTCCAGACGGTATCACTGATCCAAGAGTGTGTGTGTGTCCATCTGTGCTCCTGTAGTCATTACAGACTGAGCGTGGGCCGTAACACAGAGCTGCTGCTCATATTCCTGACAGAACACCTTCAACACATATTCATTTCACAGCAGACATGTGAAACCCATAATGCCCCGAGCCAGCGCTCATAACCCCGCGGCTGTGACCTCGTGAGCGCTGTGAGAGCGTCTCAGAAGCTTTAATTGGCCCGTTGTCATAATCTTCTAGAGAAGTCTTCTCTCTGCTCCCGCTGCTCCCTTCATCTGATTTCCCACAAGTCTCAGTGTGACTCACAGCATACACGCCTCTCACTTTCTCTCTTTTTATACCTAGCTTCACTTTTTTCCTGTCTGAAGTTTTCTCTCGGGAAAGATCGGATTGTTTATGACTTATAAAAGTTATCCATGAGGACCGCAGATTCTGGCGGTTCTTGTGGTAACTTTTAATTAGTCACCACTGTCATCAAAAAATAAATAAATTAAAGGGAGAGAAAGATTCTGAAAGCTTATTATACCACTTGCAACAGTAATAATGATAATACAAATTATTATATAAATACTAATTAAAATGTAGACATGTACTATGTCTTTTGGGCATTTACCATAGTAATACCCCAAACTGGAGTCTGCAAAGGGTCCACAGAAAATTTGAGAAACAAATTACAAAATGTGTTTTTATCATTATATATATATATATATATATATATATATATATATATATATATATATATATATATATCATTAAAATAAATGTCTGAATAGAATTTAACAGAGTAAAAGAATAGACTATATAGTATTAATATAAAAATTATATATAATAATTTATTCATATTCATTTTGTTTTATTAAAAAGTAAATATGTTTTATTAATTAATATTAAATATTATGTATAATAATTTACAATGCAAAGATATTCTAATAATAATTTACTACTACAGTAATATGATTTCTTTAAAGAATACATTTTTTTAATTTTTTTTTTTTTACTTGTACCATGGTAAAAACCATGTTTTTATTGGTTTTATATATGTACCATGTTAATACCATGGTATTTTTTTATATGTACCATGGTAATACTGTAGTATTTTAATGTTATTTGGATATGATTCATGATTATGACATGTTTTTCTGGACAATTATTTGCATGCACCATCACACAATTAAAAACATTAAACACTTTTTTACCTGGTGATGCCATGGTATTTTTGGATTTTTTGGTTGTTTACCTTGGTATTATTTTTTTATTTTAATTTTTTTTTGGAATTTCTTTTTTTTTTTTTTTTGGTTGTTAATTAGTTAGTTTGTTTGTGTGTTTTTTTGGTAATACCATACTATGGTATTTCTATTTTATTTTATTGTGACTTGAAAATATCATTTTTTCTGGCCTTTTTTGCATGAACTGTGATGCTATCATGGTTTTAGCATGGTATTTCTTGATTTTTACAATAGGAATACCATGGTATTCTTTCAAGAATTGTGAATATGTTTGGAATTCAAAAGTATCATAGTACCATGGTCTTACTGTAGGAACCCATTACTTTACCACAGCACAACCACAGTATATTACTTGTAAGGCACTGTCTGAAGTAGGTCATAAATATATTATAGTTTGTGATAATAACTGTGGTAACTCTGGTTACCATGTTAAATGAATGATGTGTTTAAGAACGTGTTGTGTTGTGCTGTGTGTTTCAGGTGGCACTATGTCTGTGCAGGGTCAGGATATTTCTGAATATCATCTGAGCGGTGAGCAGTCATCATTCATACGCCTCTTGATTTCATATGAGTACTTCTAAGTGAGTTTCTGATTGTGTGTGTGTGTGTGTGTGTGTGTGTCAGTGGTGCTGAACCCGCCTGGCTGGGAGGTGTGTTTGTTTGTGTTTGGGTTCCTGGTTCTGTTCACTGTGGTTATAGTGAATCTGTGGAAATTATATAAATCCGGCTCCTTCCCGACTCCATCTCCGTACCCAAACTTCCACTACCGCTACCTGCAGGAGAAATATGGCTCCTCCCACTCTGAGGTCAGACAGAAGGTAATCAAACCACATGGGGTCTGCAAATTATTAAATTTATCTTAATAGAAAAAAATATATAAGTATATTAAAATTAATTATATTATAATTATATTAAAAAGTATATATATAAAAAAATAAATAATATATATATATAATTTATTGAATTTTAATTAATTATTATTTGGAATTTATGTCTATCTATCTATCTATCTATCTATCTATCTATCTATATAGTAATGTCAATATAAAAAATTATATATATTAATTTAAATCTTAAATCCTAAAAATAAAATTATATGAATAAATTATATTAAGACTATACATATATTGTAATTTAAATTTAATCTTATAATTTAAATAATAATAAAAATAATAACAATAATAATAATAATATATATATATATACACACAATTTACAATACATAAGTATTATAATAATTAATAATTTGTCTAAAACAAAAAATAAAACAAAATACTGCATTTATAATATGATACTTACTGGTTTTCATGCAGCGCGTTGCAGCTTCCAACCAGCGGAGGGCGTCCTCTGCGAGCCGGAAGCCGAGTCTCCAGCTGTTGGACACTCCAGATGGTCTTCGGGATCTGGGAACGCTGGAGTTGATGAGTCGAGAGCTGGATCCGAGCGGAGGCACCCTGAACCGCTCAGCATCCTCTGAATCGCTGTGCTCCATCTCTTCTATCGCTCAAACCTTCGGGCACGAGTTCACAGTGGGACAGCTGGAGGTCACGCTGGAGGTGGACACCCGGGCTTCACTTCTGCTCGTCTCACTGCACCAGGGTAAAGACCTGCTGGAGAAGGAGGAGGAGAACTTCCTGGGCTGCTACATCACCGTCACGCTGGTCCCTCAGCAGATCAGCCTGGGGGCCACGCAGGTACTAAACCATAAGATTCACGCTTTATCATGACAAATATGGATTTTTCCTGTTAGTTTGATATTAAAGTTTAATAGATTAATTTACAAAAGAAACTGACACATATTGATATCAAAACCATCAACACATTAATATTTCAAAGTCTATGTAGTTTTCAGCAACAATATCAGTGTTATTTTATATATATACAATTATAGTATTTATTAATATTTTGAATTAGCTTTCAATTTAATTTTTTCATTTTTAATTATCATTTATTGGCAGTTTTAGTATTGTTTTTTATATATACGTTTGTCATTTTGATTAGCTTTGTTTTGTTTAATATTTCTAAATTTTATTTTTATTAGTCATTTTAATACTTCAACTTTTTAAATTTTATTTCAGTTAGTTACCAAGTCAACATTTCTAATTTTCAGATGAGGTCTTTAAGTGTAGGTTTTTCGTCTAATAATTATATATTTTTATGCTTTATTAAAAATTGTTTTTGTTAATGAAAAGTTTTTGATTTAGTATTAGTTAACAATAACAACAATATTTTATATGCAAAGAGGTCAACCAATCAGAACTGAGCTCATTTAAATATAGAAGTCTTTAAAATTACAAAAACATCCAATTTAATTTTAGGAATCTTTAAAGGGGTGTAAAATAATCATTAAAAGTGAAATTACCATATAAACATCGTTAATGGCATATACACAAGACAAGTGAATAGACTAATACGTATAACCTACGTAGAAACCAGCTGCAAAAGTAAAAATTTCATCCCATGTCCCCTTTAATATCATCAGTGATAGTGAAACGTCTCATTCTCTTTATTCTCTTCTGCAGGTCCAGAGAAATGCCTTCACCGTGATGTTTGACGAGCGCTTCTCTATTCCACTGGATTCAGTAAATCTGGAGGAGAACAGTCTGCGGTTCTCCACCTTTGGTGTGGATTCAGATGAACGGAGCATCAGTGCTGGAGTGGCAGAACTCAAACTGTCAGATCTGGACCTGGCGCTCCGGCCGTTTAACGCCTGGCTCTACCTGCAGGACATCAACAAGGTGAATGAAATTCAATAAAAAAAGTGCATTCTCTTCTACAGTGTCCTCACTTTACGTAGTAACAGAAAGTTCAAATTGTGGTGAATAATTTTGTTCAGAGGGGTCAGTTCATAGAAGCTGTTCAAAAACTGATCTATTTTTTTGTTTGAGTTGATTTGATGTTTCTCTTTAGGCTGTGGACGCTGTCGGCGAGATCCTGTTGTCTCTCAGTTATTTGCCGACTGCAGAACGTCTCACCATAGTCATCGCCAAAGCCAAGAACCTGGTCTGGACGAACGGAAAGACCACAGCAGGTGTGAAGCTGAGCTAGATTCTCTTGAATCAATATTTTTATCAACTGAATAGCAGTTATAGAGTTAGTATTAGGGCTGGAGCAACAACTATTTGATTGGAATGTTGGTCTAGAAATAGAATCCAGGAACGTATGCTGCTTTGAAAAATATTTTGTGTGAAAATCCTGAACTGAATTCTGTCTGTTTCCGTGTGAACAGATCCGTTTGTGAAGGTGTACCTGCTCCAGGACGCCAGGAAGATCAGTAAAAAGAAGACATCCATAAAAAGAGATGATAATAATCCAATCTTCAATGAGGCTATGATCTTCTCAGTGCCAGCCATCGTCCTGCAGGTCACAATACTCTATCTATCTATCTATCTATCTATCTATCTATCTATCTATCTATCTATCTATCTATCTATCTATCTATCTATCTATCTATCTATCTATCTATCTATCTATCTGTCTGTCTGTCTGTCTGTCTGTCTGTCTATCTATCTATCTATCTATCTGTCTTTTTGTCTGTCTTTCTGTCTATCTATCTATCTATCTATCTATCTCTGTCTATCTATCTATCTATCTATCTATCTATCTATCTATCTATCTATCTATCTGTCTGTCTGTCTGTCTGTCTGTCTGTCTGTCTATCTATCTATCTATCTATGTCTCTCTGTCTATCTATCTGTTTATCTCTCTGTCTATCTATCTATCTATCTATCTGTCTGTCTGTCTGTCTGTCTGTCTGTCTGTCTGTAAGTGTCTGTCTGTCTGTCTGTCTGTCTGTCTGTCTATCTATCTATCTATCTATCTATCTATCTATCTATCTGTCTGTCTGTCTGTCTATCTATCTATCTATCTGTCTATCTGTCTGTCTGTGTGTCTATCTGTCTGTCTGTCTGTTATATATTTAGTGTTCTATGTCTATCGTTAGTGTATATAAGGTTTGTTGGTGTTTATCAGGATCTCTCTCTGAGAGTGACGGTCGCTGAGAGCACAGAGGATGGCCGTGGTGAAAACGTAGGTCATGTGATCATCGGACCAGAGGCCAGTGGAATGGGAATAACTCACTGGAACCAGATGCTTGCGACCCTGCGGAAACCGGTTTCAATGTGGCACCCGCTCAGGAGGACCTAAGTCCTTGAGTCCTGACCCCTGTCCTCTGAATCCTGTCTGCATGGTGCCTACTGTCTGACTGTCCTAACAGTAAAGACATTGAATATGAAGAGAAAGTCTTTGTGTCTCAGCTGCCCCGAGGATGGATGGAACTGTAATGAGAGAAAGAGAAATCAGCGGCTCAGGATGTCTCATCTGTAAGGGTCTTTGAAATCCAGGTTTTCTTATCCAGGTTAACTTCATTTCTACATATGATAACAGGGTGGCTGATTGTGTGCTGCAGCCTTTGGGTGGATTGTAAAATGTGACAGAAATTGTAGCCACATTCTGTTGTACTAAGCATAAAAGAGGAAAAAGAATTATTTGTTTGGCCATAAATATTTATTTTTGTTATTATTATTATTATTGGGATTTTTAATAATCTTATTTTTCTCTGCTTAAACACATTAAAATAACAAATATACGGCATAAAAACAAATGGACTTCCAGTCCATTTTCTCAGGCAAGTGCAATGACACTTATTAGCCTAATAGTGGCACTATGGAGCCACATAACGTATCTTAGACTCAGCATTGAGGTGCTTTACTTTTTATTTATTTTTGTTAATTTAGTTGTTCAGTTTATTTTAAGACATTTGAATAAATTAAATCAAAGTACCAAATATATTTATGTATGTATTTTATTTAATTATTTATTTAATTTGGCTAATGCATTTTTACCACTAGGGGGCGAGTACTTTATAAAATCTGTGTTGGGGAAGCTGCAAAAAACAGTAGTCTTTTAATAATTACCTCTTATGTTTTATATAGCAATGTGATTACTAGTTGCTCTGAACAGTAACTAATAACATTAGATATTATTTTATTAATAATTAATTCAGTTAATAATTTCTAAAATTCTTAAACAGATTAATTTTACATGGCCAGTTTGTCAAATTCAGATTGCAGTTCAGTGTGGCTGAGATTATTATTATTATTTTATTTTTATTTTTTTCTGCCAGGGCATAAATTTGAATTCCTTTGGATTTGTAACATGCATATTAGAGTACAATGTATTTCCCATTTCACAAGAGAGACACTCTTTTCTGCCATTCTCACACTTGGTTAGCATGTCAAAATATAAGAAAGTGCTTTTTGATCAATAGTATATTTGTTGTTGGTCCTTAAATATTGTTGTTAAATTAGCCTTAGTACATTAAATATCATATATGTAGCGCAAGTAACTTCAAAATAGTAACTGTTACTGGATTACTGGAAAATAAAGAGTAATCCCTTACTTTATTTCATCACAGAAACCTGTACTTTGTAGTTTTGTACTTTGTAATGCATTACCCCAACATTGCATAAAATACATGCATTCATATCAAACTGGAATATGTATAAACCAATATATATTTCCTTTCACAGTTTTCCTCGGCACGAAAGAAAATGTAAAAATGTTTTAACTGCCGCAATAATTAAATCCTTTGATGACAGAATGTAAAAACTTCATACCAAAATCCGTAAATCACATCCTTCATCCTAAACACCTAAAATGTTTTGTAGAATGAATATCAGATTTGAGCTTCTTGCAGTGAAGTCATTTGTTTTGATGAAGTGCTGCAAATGCCGTGATTCATTTTTACTACTAACAATATTTTAAGCTTGTCATTGAACTTCATTCTGTGCCAAACTCACCCTAATAGAAGCAATATTCTCATTTGCAGTGTACATCTAATGTTGGTGAACTTTAAAAGATTTAAAGAATGATAAAACATAACTTTACAATGCATGAACATGTAATGTAGGACACAGTGCAATCAAATTAATTGTTTAAATAAAAATGCTTTATGTGGTTTGTTTCATATGAACTCATTTGTTGTTTTCTTGTGTGGGATGTGAAAGTAAATTTGTATTGTACTATGTAAATAATATTAGTTACAAGTACAATAACAAGGCCGGCAAGTTTGCATGTTATTTAACTCCTTAACTGTCACTGTCCCACCTGTGGGATGCTTGGCGCTCTTTTTTGTTGTTGTCCTTTTTCTCTATAAAGTCTTTTAGTAATCATCATAAATTATATATCATTTGAAAGCTTAGAAGCCCAAAATTCATCCTGTGAAAACCATTTTGAAATCGGACATTGCGTTACCATGGAAATGGTACTTTAAAATCTTATGGCGGTCTCCTCCCCCTTAGTGGGCAGTGTCAAGTGTCATATTACAAAATGCATTACGGTCTTTTAGAATCAAAACTTTTTATAATCTTGGCAACAAACATATCACTGGAAAGGTCTGAGTCTCAGGATTCCATATTTGGTGGTTATTTTGAGATAAAAGGTAAAATTGACAGAGAAATCTAGAGAAAAATTCATTAAACAAAATTTAAAGGAGTTTTGATGGCTCCCAGTGGCTGTTTGTGGTATGATGCCCTAAATAAAATCTCACAGGAACCTCAATTTTTTTCATATCAACTTCAAATTTGGAACATAACTTGTTTAGACACAAGGCTTTAATTTTATACCAATTTTAGAGTAAAACCTGTTATGTAAAATATTTATAATAAATAAAATAAAATTAATATAGCGCATTTTATTTACAGTACATTTAAAGTTCTATAACTTTTTGATACTTTAATTTTAGGAAATAAATCTGCTAATTTTCTACTTTAAAAAAAAGACCAAACTTAGATCTATATTCCAAAGTGTTCATAAATTACAACAATTTAAGTTTGGATAGTGCACTTTAATGGCTATTTTATAAAATGGGGGGTGACAGTTAAAGGGTTAATGTTACAGTAATCCTATACCAAACAAATCTGTCGATGAGGTAGCGATGACATAACCAACAATTGCGATTGGTCCAGCATTATCAGCGATGAGAAAAGTATCAGGTATCACGTTGGTTCATATGACGTCATTTTTTTCTTGCGTGAAATATGAGAGAAAAACAGGCCTAAATTTGTATTGTATTATGTAAAAAAAAAAAATACATGTTTAAAAACAATGGCTGCAAATTAGCAGTTTAAAAAAAAATACATGTTTAAAAACAATGGCTGCAAATATGGCTGCTCAAGCCAAGTTGCAAACACCACCCGGTGAGCATCAGGTAAATGTTTCTTAAATGTTACTCTGGCACTAACAAATTAAACGGGTTAATCCGAAGCATCAAGATCCACTTAATTAAGAAAATAAATAATTAATAAAATCTTTATTCGAAACCCTCGCTATTTTTCTATTATGTAGGGTTGGCACTGTGGCCAATAGATATCAGTTAGTGGTGATCACGTAAGGGTTCAGGTTCAAAGAGCAGACTGTTACCACACTTAATAAATAACAAGCCTTTAGACAGAGCTCAAACTCAGTGGTTTAAATCCGCAGAAGCGCTGTTTCGTGTTTGGTTTGTCACTGAAGAGTGAATAATGGCAGACAGAGATAAAGCGACGGATCAGATGAAACTGTGGAAGGACGCTCGTGGCTCTCAGGTCTGCTGCAGAATTTATATAGTGGATATTATGTTCTGTTAAATATGAGTCCGGTTTGTGTGCTTTAAATAGGTTTATATTGTTTATTTTAATTGGTTATCGCGCTGCGAGAAATTGTGCCAAAGGTCGCAGGGCTGTAATGCACCAGCACTCAAGTATTTGCTTATTACTCAGTGTTTTAATGTGCAAAACGTCTCTAAATAACACTGAACGTTGGGTTGCTTTAAAATGTGACTTTATTCTGAAACACATCTGAAAGAGAGATACTTGTTACGCTTGCAGTGACAGAGACAGCATAATCAAACTACAAGTATCGCTAAACATGATGTTTTCAAAGCATTTTATCATATAGTTATGATATTTATTACTTGTTACACATGAATGCGGTATGTGTTGTCTAGTATATTTATATTTAATTGCATAAAACACTAGTCAAGTGCTGGTTTGCGTATTGAAAACTGCATCCCCTACGGTCCTGTATTTTTGTGCATTGTTGGTTGTTTTGAATTTGTAATGGTTTGCAAGTAAAAATGCACAAAACCAGATGGTTTATTACATAATTTCATGTGAAACTTATTTATAGCTGAAGTGGGTTAACGACATACTTAAACGACGGAAAAGGGTCAAGTCCCCCCCCCTTCCCACTCCTCTCTAACATGATTGGTCAATACCATGACTGACACCTCGCTCAGCGAATCAAATCTTTAAAACGCTTGCCTTGTTGTGGAACAGTGAAGGGAGAGAAGCGATGTCCCTTTATTTATTTAACGAGGACACGACAGATAACCTCAATTACTTCTCCTACAATTAAACTTTAACCAGATAAGTAGATAAACAACTATTATAGTTATTTAATCACTATTTTCAGGCCAAATGCCTATAGATTAATATTTGTTTTGCCATTATAGTTATATAATATTTGTTTAGTTCACTGTATGATGTTATTTATAATGTATTCAGACAATATAAAATAAAGTAAATATTTGAGATTTTAAAATATTACTAATATGATTTGATTTGAAAGGACTGACTATTGAATAATCTTTTTAAAATACGTATTATTTGTGTTTAATATATAAAATGATTTGGTTTGTTTAAATGTTATTTTAATTAGATTTTCTGTTGCTATTCTGTCTCATTTTGTTTTATTTTCCCAGCGGCCAGATGTCCTGACCACAGGAGCCGGAGTCCCGGTAGGGGACAAGTTAAACTTGATGACGGCAGGCCCTCGTGGACCGCTGCTGGTCCAGGACGTGGTTTTTACTGATGAAATGGCCCATTTCGACCGAGAGCGGATACCAGAGAGAGTCGTGCACGCGAAAGGAGCAGGTAACACGTTTTTACTGCATTTATTTGTGACCCTGGAGCACAAAATAAATCACACGAGTATATTTGTAGCAATAGCCAACAATACATTGTGTTGGTTAAAATTATCGATTTTTCTTTTATGTCAAAAATCATTAGGATATTAAGTAGCCAAAAGATCATGTTGCATGTAGATATTGTGTACATTTACTACTGTAAATATATAAAAACTTAATTTTTGATTAGTAATATGCATAGCTAAGGACTTCACTTAGACTACTTTAAAGGTGATTATTTTTTTGCACCCCTCAGATTCTAGATTTTCAAATAGTTGCATCTTGGCCAGAAATTGTCCTATCCTCACAAACCATACATCAATGGAAAGTGTATTTATTCAGCTTTCAGATGATGTATAAGTTAATTTTTTTTCTTAATTTATTTAAAAAAAGTGACCCTTATGACTGGTTTTGCAGTCCAGGGTCACATTTGATCAGAAATACAGTAAAATCAATAATATTGTTAAATGTTATTTCAATATAAAGTATCAGTTTTCTGTTGTAATATATTTTAAAATGTAATTTTAATGAATTTTCAGCATCATTACTCCAGTCTTCAGTGTCAGGTGATCCCTTGGAAATCATTCTAATATGCTGATTTGCTGCTCAAGAAACATTATTCATATTAAAAACAGTTTAATTTCTTAAAAAAAAATCTTGCTGAAAAGATAAATCCATGACTGTGCTGTGATTTGATTGGACAGACGGTCTTGATGCACAGGAGAGCTCTGTTCTGATTGGATAGACAATACTGGGACACTTCAGAGCTTGTACTAGAAGGAACGTATGGACTTCAAGCTAAATCTTTTCTCTGTCTCTTCGCAGGAGCGTTTGGCTACTTCGAAGTGACCCATGACATCACACGCTATTGCAAAGCCAAAGTGTTCGAGCATGTGGGAAAGACGACACCCATCGCCATTCGCTTTTCCACTGTGGGTACGTTTCTGTATGGATATACTATTAATGTTTCTAGTGGAGTCTGGACTCTGTGTGGATCGATTGTTTTGTTGGGATTAGAAATGCTTTCGTAACTGAATTCACGGCACTCTGGTCTCTGAAACGAAGCCAGATGGTTTTGTAAGAGGGTAAAGAGCACATGCAGAAATAATGTGACAGGAACATATTCTCGCTCACTTGCCTACAGAAAGTATAAAGCACCATGATAAATATGTATTTGTTTGTTTACAGCGGGTGAGTCTGGGTCAGCAGACACCGTCCGAGATCCTCGAGGTTTTGCAGTGAAGTTCTACACCGATGAGGGCAACTGGGATCTTACAGGAAACAACACCCCCATATTCTTTATCAGGGATGCGCTTCTGGTGAGAAACACAGTCCACACACAGTCCATCAAGAGCTTCGTCCCAGTATTAACAGTACACGTGTGTTAACTGTGTGTTGTAGTTTCCGTCCTTCATCCACTCTCAGAAGCGGAATCCGCAGACTCACCTGAAGGATCCGGATATGGTTTGGGACTTCTGGAGTTTGCGTCCTGAATCTTTGCACCAGGTACAGCAGCAGAAGACACCCACTTTTGCATTTTCACGTTCCTGTTGAACCTCGCTCATGGCGATTTATGTGTATGTGCAGGTGTCTTTTCTGTTCAGCGATCGGGGAATTCCTGATGGCCACCGTCATATGAACGGATACGGATCGCACACCTTCAAACTGGTCAACGCTCAGGGACAGTCGGTCTACTGCAAGTTCCACTACAAGGTACTTACTGTTTGTTTGTGTGTTCAAAATCTGCAGCACAAAGTGACAAAGTCACAGCCAATCAGAACAGATTTGAAGTTTAATTAGGGTGATATGGCCAAAAATAGATCTTGAGAATGAATGTAAACATAACTTGTTTGCATGAAGGCAACACCTTTTAAGTTAGGGCCTCTTTATATTTATTTTATTATTTCCCAAATTCTTTTCACACACATATATATATATATATATATATATATATATATATATATATATATATATATATATTTTTTTTTTTTTTTTTCCTGAATTCAGATTTAATACACATTTAGCATCAAAAGTAGTCTAAATGAAATTAATTAATAAAACAATTTAATCAAGAGGTAATCAAGTTAATATATGACAATATATTTTAAAAATAATATTTTTCCAATAATAATTAAATACTTTTAATATATCTTTTAATTTAAAAAATGATTGTAATTAATTATTAGATTTAAATCATTGTATTAATGCTCGTTCTTGTCTTTCAGACTGATCAGGGCATCAAGAATTTGCCAGTTGAAGAGGCCGATCGTCTGGCATCCACCGACCCGGATTACTCCATCCGAGACCTGTACAATGCCATCTCCAATGGCAACTTCCCATCCTGGACTTTCTACATCCAAGTCATGACCTTTGAGCAGGCGGAGAACTGGCAGTGGAATCCGTTTGATTTGACTAAGGTTTCCGCATCCCAGAATGCACCTCAAGACACTACGCTAGTGGTTCTCAACCTCTTTGACTTAAAGGCACCTTCTGTCCAAAACAATATTTGAAGGCCATCTTATTTAGGCTGATATGTACCTCTGGTACACACATAAATACAACTAATACAATGGCAAAAACACTCAAAAAAAAAAAAAAAGAAGCATTTTAAGATGAATAGAACAAATTATATGTAAAGTATATTATATGTAATTATGCTGTATGTATGTAGGCCTTGGCATCCTGGTTGAGAACCAGTGCACTTCACTAATGTCTGGAATTGGTCACTACACAATTCCCTTACTTCCATTTGCATTCTTTCATAGTTTTGATGAAATAATCCTAATAAAGAATGAGTATGTAGGTGTGTCCACCCTGATGACTGGCTCTGTGTCTCTCAGGTGTGGCCCCATAAAGACTTCCCTCTGATACCTGTGGGACGCCTCGTGTTGAACCGAAACCCTGTCAACTATTTCGCTGAGGTTGAGCAGCTGGCATTTGATCCCAGTAACATGCCGCCTGGCATTGAGCCCAGCCCGGACAAGATGTTGCAGGTACTACTGTGTCACAAAATTTATTAAGCAATCTACCTAGACACATTTCACAAGTTCGTCTGCACAGGCTTATGATGCACAAAAGGATGCTTGTTCACTATTTTGTCTTTGAGCAAAGCACTTAAGCTCTGCGTACTTGTAAAAAGTGTCCTGTAAATCACTTTGGATTAAAGCGTCAGTGACTAATAACTAATTGCAAGAATGACTAAATGCTGTAATTACTTAATTCTGTCACCACAGGGGCGTCTTTTCTCCTATCCAGACACACATAGGCATCGCCTCGGAGCGAATTACCTCCAGCTGCCTGTCAACTGCCCCTACCGCACCCACGTGGCAAACTACCAGAGAGACGGACCCATGTGCATGTTTGACAACCAGGGTGAGTGACACACACTAACAAACAATGCAGAACAAGACACAATGTCACATATTGGGTTTGGTTTTGAGTAAGAAATAGAATTAGGGCTAGATTTACTAACAGCTTGCACCAGTGCAAACCATCTTTTGGTGTTAAAATAGTAGGATTTACTAAAGACGCGCAGTGAAGAATTGGCACTGAAAAGGCTTGGACACCGTTATTTTTGCGCCTGACCTTGTTGAATATGCATTTGTGGTAGTTTGACTTTAAGTCAGTTATTTTTGCCTGAACTTACATTAAAATTAATCACACAACGTGATTTACTAACGTTTGCCCCTTGTCCAATTACTAGTATTTGCGCCATTATTTAAAGCCCGAAAAAAGCATAATTTGCACCTAATTTGTGCTGCTCTTGGCAGATTGCGCTGGTCATTATGGAAATGATCTGGCTGTGTCTCGGTTCTTTCTCGGAATTGCGCTTTAACGCTAATTTGCCCTGTTTAGTAAATCTAGCCCTTACTCTCTTAAAAGTGACTCAGATTACCAATACAACATTTGTCTTGAATGCCTGATCAGGACATGTGACCCAAACGCTTGCAATTCATTGGTCGTTGAATTATTGGTTTGGCAAAACAACAGCAGTTCCTTTCATGTCCTGCAGGGGGAGCTCCTAACTACTTCCCCAACAGCTTCAGCGCTCCTGATACCCAGCCGCGCTTCATCGAGTCCAAGTGTAAAGTGTCTCCTGATGTGGCCCGATACAACAGCGCAGACGATGACAATGTGACCCAGGTGTGTTGGCGAATTTGTCTGCGTCTTTGTATGAATAATAACTATTATGGTGAGTTATAACCATAGACTGTAAAAAAAAAGATGGACGACACGTCTCCACTTCCTTCCACTATAGAAAAGTAAAGCCAAACTCCTGCAGACCCAATCAATCATAAAAACAATGTTTTTAAAGCATCAAATTACTAGCTAAAATCAAACTTATCACAAAAACGAACATTTGACTATATATCAGCGTGATAACAACTGCCTTAAATGACCAAAACCATCTTTCGGAAAATTGTATTGGAAGTGTAATTTATTTTTTTATTTTGACTCAAGTCTTATTCGTTTACATGGAGAGGGCAGGCTTTATGACCTGCACTGCAGCCAGCCACCAGGGGGCGATCAAAGAGTCTGCAGCTGCCCTTTTCAGGACGTGTGAGGCACACCCGGTTATAACATTTCCCGTTCTGATGTGTTCCACAGGTGTGCACTTTCTTCACTGAGGTGTTGAACGAAGCTGAGCGAGAGCGTCTGTGTCAGAACATGGCCGGCCATATGAAAGGAGCTCAACTGTTTATTCAGAAACGTGCGGTAGGGTTTTTTTTGAGTTCCTATGAGTTTCTTGGTCATGCAAACTTGTCAAACTTCTCTTTAGCAGTTATTGAGGATTATGTAAACATTCCTGGGGGAAAAAACGCTTGATTTTCAGATCATTCAGATGGATTTATGTGATTATTTATTTTATTTTTTTGCAGGTGCAAAACCTGATGGCCGTTCACCCTGATTATGGCACTCGCGTTCAAACTCTCCTGGATAAATACAACACGGAAGGGAAAAAGGTAGAAAACATTCTCATCAGTCTCGCACACATTCTTGTTCACCCGAAGAAATTTGGTGAAAGAATTTCACTTAGAAATTGCTAGTAAATTCTACAATTAATTACAAAGAAATGGCAAGTACAATAAATAGTCAAAGTCTAAATAGGAAAATGGGAAATGTACTCACACAAGGTATTAATTACAACTTTGAATTTTTTTTTTTACAGTGTATGTTATTTTAGTGTGTATCAAAATTGTTATAGTTAATCATTATAGTTAAAGTTTAAATATTATAGCTATGAGTAAAACCATAAAAAATTACCTGAGAGGGCTGAAATCAAATATTATAATTCTATATATTTCTATTTTAAAAAGCTATATATATAAAAAAACACAACAACAAAATGAAACCAAAACTAAAATGTAAATTAAAAAATATAAAAAAAAAATTAAATATAAATTCAGAATATTACAAAAAGTATATTAATATTAATATTAATATATATTTTCTCACACAATTGTTTACTTTTTTTTTTTTGATTTGTTTTTTTATTTTGTATTTCTGTTCTTTTTTTCTTTTGTATTTTTAGACACCTGACCTGTAGACAAGCAGAATTTTGAGGGAAAAAAGTCAGAATTGCAAGATTAAAATGTCAAATGATCATCTTTTATTCTTTGGTGGAAATGAGCATTATTTTCTCTGTCTTCTTTATCTCTGCAGAACACTGTTCATGTTTATACTCGTGGTGGAGCGTCCGCTGTGGCTGCAGCTTCTAAGATGTGATTTCAAAGTGCCGCCTCTCTGCACACACATATAAACACATTCATTCTCTTATAGAGTGTGATATAGAGTCATGATGCTTATTTCATTCCTTGTGTGCTGTAGAAATATGGACATCATATCTAATATGGCCAATTCACAACACAAATGGTATTAGCAAATACAGCGCTGATTCCTTAATCATAATTAATGCGGTCAAACCAAATGGAGGCCTTTGATGCATATACATAAGTTTGAGCTTATCCAAACTAAATCAGTCTGTTTCAGTTGATTTCTGCATTTTGATTGTGTGCGAAATGTAGAATAGCCAAAAATAATCTGAGAATGAACACAAATGTTTAATATTAATACTGAGTGAGCCTTTTGATTTTTTTCTTTTTCTTTATGTCTTGGCTACTGATGCATTTAATGTTAAATAAGAGAAATTAACTCTTTTGCCTTTAACTGAATATAATTCAGTTCTGATAATATGAATGTAACACCATTTGTCATTTTGTAATTAATAAATATGAATATTTGAGCTCTAAGACTGAGTTGTGGATTAAATCCTGGTTGCTCTCTATTTCATTTTCATCTCTTTCTTTAAAAACATGTGAGCATGAGATTTGAAAGCTACGATGGAGGTCAAAGTTTAAGATAAATTAGTCAATTATACATTTTAGGTTGTTCCTCCCACAAGAGACAAAAGGCATGGCTTCTAAAGCCTCAAAATATTGCATTCTGTTTAAAAAAAGAAAACTTTAGTTTTGAGAAAACAAATTTTTTTGAGTGAATTTCTCCTTTAATTGTTTATTTTTTTCCTTAAGTGCTTACACAGTAGGGGGCGCCATTTTCTTACACAGGAACCCCAGATCCTTGTATTTTGTAACACATAACTTGAATGATTTTTTTTTAATTTATTTATTAAATGTGCTGCTGTAGCACACATGCATCCTGAACATTTGAGCTTTGGTGCTCCGATGAGGATGCAGGTTTGAGTACGAGTTCCTCTGAAAACTCCCCTCTGTATTTTTCTTTCTCAAGGAAAAAGTTAAAACCTCATAACATTCCCTTGAAAAAAAAATGAGTCAGAAATTTGGTAACGTAACATTTTTAACCCAGTAATAAGTTTAAACTTTGTTTAAGAATTTTTATGCATTTGTATTTATTTAGAATTCTTTAAAAATAGTCTGTTATAATTTTAATTATGCGTTTTTTGACAAACCTAGAGATTTTGTCGAAGTGGGTCCATGTATAGAAGCAGCACCCTGCCCTCATCTCTCTAGAAACCACCACATAATGAATGACCGCTCTCTGTCTCTGACTCCACCCCTCTGCAGTGTTGTATAAGTAGTGTCCTGATCTTTCTCCTCAGTAATTCCTCTTCAGATTCTCCCAGGAGTTTCGACCCCTGACCTCCGAGGATGGATAACGCCACATACAGCTACGTGAACGACTGCACTCCGCTCACTAACTGTAAATCCGGCCGAAAGGCTGGCGGCTCCACGGTGGTCAACATGAGTCATGCGGCCAAGAAGCCACCAAACGACTACCTGATCTGGTCGCTCTGTAACACTCTTTACGTCAACTTCTGCTGCTTGGGATTCATGGCTCTGATCTACTCCATCAAGGTGAGCTCAAACACAAATGTCTTTTGAATATATTCATTTTTTTATGGCTTTCAAACATAGGAATATTCCTGTATGTCACATGATGGACCATCAAGGTTCTAATTAGAACCAAAATGGGTTTTACCCTCCAGTAGAAGAACCTATAGTTGATAAGAAAAAACATTATCTGCTGATGCTTTAAAGAACCTAGAAAACACCATCTAAAGAACCAACAATATAACATCACGAACTTTCTGATCTCCAAAGCACCATAAAGCAACTCAAGATTCCATGAATATTAAAGGTTCTTCTTGGAACCATCAATGCTAATTTTAAGAGTGCAGTTAAGGTAGAGAAGGTAAGAAGGTTCTTTAATGCGAGGAACCATTGAAGAACCTTGATTTTTGAGGAGTTTTTGTGTTAAAAGACGACTTATTTCCATCTGTTTGTTTTCAGGCTCGAGATCAGAAGACTTTGGGCGACATGCGTGCAGCACAGGAATGCTCTGACAAAGCGAAGTGGTACAACATTCTGGCATCGGGCTGGAATCTCTTGATTCCTCTGCTGGTGTTGGGTCTGCTGGTTTTGCTCGTGGTTCATCTGGGCAGCTCAGAGGGAACGTTTGATTTCTTCGGTGAAGACGGATTCCAGAGCTTCATGAAGCTCTTCAGCAGGTAGACAGAGCCACTCGAACAATCCCACCACCAAAAACTCCTGCAGACCTTCTGGACTGTTCACCCTCTCTTCACTTTATCAACGTGTTATTTTCTTTGGCTCTGTGATGAATTTATTATTATTTAGATTTTTTTTTCTTTTTTCAGAATTAATGTCAATGTAGTGTATATGAACTCATATCTACCCTACAATTCTATTTTATGAAGTAAATTGGCTCAACTGTATTTAATAAAATATTTAATTTCCTCAATATGAGTCTCTTTGAACAGATTTCTGTCACCAGTGGGATAAATCATTACAGTGGTCACGTTAGCGTCCATTATTAATTTTTTAGGGATGTATAAAGCATACTTCGCACAGAAGTCACTTTCAAACCAAGCAGAGTTCTGTTAATCAGCGCATCGAATTCGTGTGTGAAAATTTGCGTGAGGAACTTTAGAGGACCGCGTGCATTCCTATTGAAATTACTGGATTTCGCAGAGCTTAAATGTGACCACGCCTTATGTAAGATTTGATTCACGAACAAGTGATTCTTCTGATCCGGTTCATTTCAATGATTCCCATGTATACTGTGCATGTAAATTACTTGTTTAGAAGTTAAACTATAAGGTGGGTCACGTTAGAACCATAAACAATGCAAATTCTGTGTAATTTAAGTAAAAAGATCATCATATTTTATATATATAAAAGACTTTAACCTTCTTTCCCTGCTGAGAAATCATTTTGCTGGTCTCCCAGTCTAGTCCGGCTCAACTTTTTGCTAGTTTTGGCCACTCTCCAGCTGCAACACAATCTTAAAGTAGCTTGACCTGGGTAGAAGACCAGCTAGACCAGCCTAAATCATGTAAAGCTGGTTTAAGCTTAAGTTATTTGGGTTATGAGGAACATGTTAACATGACTTCTGTGCTGTGAGGCTTTCTGAGAGCTGCTGCTAGAGACTGAAGGGATGCTGTGGTTTAGTTCTCATGTGTCTCTGTAATGTTCAGCTGTGCCGCCTGTGCTTACAGCTGTGGACCCTCCCAGCTCTACTGGTATTTTTATCATTTAAATGACAGAGCTGTTTGCCAGCCTTCACTCCCCTTCTATTTCAGTCGGTATACAGAGTGGACACAGATGTGGAGGGACGTGATTAAAGAGCAGTCAGCACACACACACACACACACACACACACACACACACACACACACACACACACACACACACCCTCATGTAGACCTTCTGCCTGTGAGACGGTGTCTATTTCTCATCTGTGTGGATTCTTGCTGATTCTTGATTTGAACTAGCAATTAAATCTCAGAGGTCTTTGATATTCAGATTCACATTTAAGATTAGGTCTGTAAAATATGGCTTTTTTTATCGTGCTATAGTTCTTTTAATTAATAAATTGGGGTATTGAGGTTACTCTCAAGAAACATGTCTGGGTAATATAATGCCAAATTTAAAAGAACACAAAAATACTACATTTATGACAATTTAGTGAATTGGTTACAGGAAATCTCAGTATAAAAGCAATAAAGTACGCAATATAATGTGAGCATGTTTGTTCATATTGCACAGCATTAAAATTATATATTATATTTAGTATATATATATATATATATATATATATTATATATATATATATATATATATATATATATATATATAGTATATTAATATATATATAATTTAACAGACGTTAAAGATATGTTCACAGAACTGCATGGATGAAACCCTGATTTATCGCATGTCTCACTTCAGCTAAGCTTGCACCTGCACTGATACCAAGTTGCTCTTTTGGTTCACATGGCCTTCAACATGTTCTTTTGATAAAAAGAAACTGAATAATTACTTTGTGACTCAATTAAAATATGTTTAGTCTTCGACTAGTTGCCATTTTTCCAGGGAGAAAAAGAAAGGAACACCTGCAATAAGATTATTGGTTAAAAACTGTATGAAAGTGTAAACTAAGATATTCAGATCTTCTGCAGGAATCTCGTCTTTGTTGTCTCCACCAAAAGTTTAATTTTGGCATCTTGAACTCCACAACTTGAGTGTTTCTACCTGTATTGTAACACGACATGCATGCTAATATGTTCAAATCCAAAAATGATTTGCTGCTGGTGAGCAGTTATTTCGCAGTACATAAGCATTCATTTAGTCACTTTTATCTGAGGCTAGTTACAGTGCACTTATTACAGGGACGGTCCCCCTCAGCAGACCCGGGGTAGTTGCTTTGCTGCATGGAGGACAGCAGTGATAACCTCTTTTGGGAAGCTCGTGTATTATTCTCAAACAGATTTTCCTGGATTGAGTCAGTGATTACAGCTTCTGTTTTCTGCTGTCTGCTTTTCTTCATTAGTTTCAGTAGGATTCTGCTGCTTTCAGGAGGAGGCAGGAGGGTTTTTAGCTGCCGTGGTTTGAGCACAACCACATTAGGGAGGATCACACACATAAACACCCACAAACTGAAATTAGTCCTGCAGCAGACGTCTATATGCAGCTGATCTGAGAGAACTGAGGGATAATCTTAGCCTTCCGCATGGTTTGAGGCTCTATAATGATGCTCGGTATAGTTTCTGGGTGGCTTTCATCTCCCACCCAGTTTTAATAACAGGTAAGACATCGGATTTGGTATATTTGTTATCAGTTAGTACAGATCAAAGACTACTACAGCATACTACAGCAGCTCTCTGCTACTTAAAGTTTGTAGCCTACTAGATAGGTATCTTATATTAAAAAAAAAAAAAAATTGTATCAGTAGTAATAACATAATACTGACTTTATACTCCCAAAAAGAGCTTCCTTGACATGAGTCAGAGACCAATATCATATGATATTATAAATACAATGTAAATAGCATGGTACTCAAAGGGCCATAGTGTAACAATGTCTCACAGCATTTTGTAAACCCCAGCAGATGGCGCTATAGTGTAATTTCCAGCAGATCTCACATACAACCATAGACTTTAACTTTTTTAACCTAGTTTGCCAACATAACATAGGCACACAAAACCTTTCTGTTTCCTGCATAATGTTGTTTGTACAACTTTTAGTCCTTCTGTTCATTTTTATACAACCATGCAGACCACCGAAGAACCAGGGTTATTGTAGTTAACTAGTTATTTATAACTGAAATAAAACTTAAACATTTCTCATTTTTTATTTTAAAACAAATAACACTAAATACACTAAAACTAATAAATAAAAAATAATTAATTAATTAAATAAGCACCAAATATTTAAAAAAAAAACAAAAAAAAAACTAAGATTAACAAAAATTATAAAAACAACTAAATTATTAAAACTTTAAAATGAGAACAGAAAATCTAATAATCAAATCTAATTCAAAATGTTAACGAAAGCTATATTAGCATGTACTAAAATAAAAATGTCAAGAACCACTCATTAATTACACAGACAGGAGTTTTCCCAGGCAAGAGTCATTCGTCAGCTGCTGAGTTACTAATTGATGACTGCTGCTTGATTACGTGTGTCAGCATTCTGACATCACAGATCTGATGTGCTTGAGTGAGTGTGTCAGCTGGTGATCTAGGCCTCACTGACCCCTCCCTCTGCTGGATGTGGTTGTCCAGCTGGTGTCCATGGAGACGCAGCTGTGGAGTGGGTGAGAAAGACTGGAGACCCCAGCACTCAAGAGGCACAACGTCTGCCCTGTAATTTCACTGTGTTCACAGATCTAGGTATGGCACACACAAGCACTTTTCACAAGTACAGTATATTTAGGTGTTTTATGATGTTTTTATTTTTCATATTTTAATGCACAATTCTCATGTATTTGTTTGTGAAGCTGATTAGATAAACTATTATGTAGCATAAAAATGGACCTAGAATAAAGTGTCTATATTCCTTCTTAAAATGTTGATTGTTTCTTCATTTGAAAAGATTAAAATAAATAGCATTGCATCACTTGCTCACCAGCGGATCCTCTGTGAATGGGTGCCATCAAAATGAGAGCTGTTTGCAAGACATAAATCCACCATTCAGACATTTTTTCAGAAGCGATTTTGGCTAGAATTTAAAAAAAATATGAACTTGATGGACTGGAGTGGTGTGGATTACTTGTGTATTATTTTGATGTTTTTATCAGCTGTTTGGACTCTCATTTCTGATGGCACCCATTCACTGCAGAGGATCCATTGATGAGCAAGTTTTATTCTGAATTTCTTCAAATCTATAGAAACAAATTTCTTGGATGGCAAGTTTTTATATTTGGGTGAACTATTCTTTTAAGTCATATGTCAAAATTTTAAGAATATATAATTATTATTCAGTTAATTGCAGTAAAAATGTTTTTCATATTATTAACTACATTTTAACCCCCCCCCCCCCACACACACACACGTAAAAATATAATAGTTAATATGAATAACTCTGAGGAACTGAGGAATAACTCTGTTTATGCATAATTTTGTTACGAATGTAACAACTCTTGAATTTTTAACAGCCAGGAAATACTCTTTCTACAGAATGGTAGGTAAATAAGCACACAATTTCATTTTAATTTTTATAAATATTGTAGTATCTTTCAACTATTTAGAAAACATCATCAAACAAATATATTTTTTCAGGGCAGGTAACAACTACTTTGTTTGGTTAATAATGTAAAATAAACACTAAAAAGATTATCTTTGTGAGATATACTAAGTATCAACAACTACAAACCACTTTTTTTATTTTTTGTCAAAAAGTAGCTAGATTAATTTAGGTTAAAATTGCAACCCTATAACGTGCAATCCTATCATTCATTCAGGGTATTTGTATTTCATTTTGTTATAAAAAAAAAAAACAAAAAAACATTTAATTTTGTTAAAATACAATGCTGTTTAAATGATGTTTGATGTGCAATTTTTCCCTCCAATATTTACAATTGTGCATGATTGATGTAGACTTTTAGTTGTAATCAGTTGTGATTTAGGGGTATCCTATAGAAAACCACATCAGTTTAAAGTAACTGGAGTCAGATGGTCCTTCGTGTTCTTTGATCTTGTTTGTACAGGTAAGTCCTTTGTAGTTTAAGTACTTTGTCAGTTTTAGGTTACAATGGGGGGATTGAACTCAGCTGCTTGCTGTCTGAGAGTGAGGATGTACTCTCTGTTATACAGATGTTAAACATGCATGAATATTAAGCAGAGCTTTAATAAATTTGCAGGTCAAAGCGAGATTTTCATCTCTCCCGCTCGTTTTCGAGACGCTTTTGTTCTGCCTATGTGGTCTTGAAAATATTGAGTCCCCCTCCCCAGGCGGCATTTTCTTTCTTTTAGTTGTGTAGCAAAGGCAATTTAATGAAACCACTAATCCTAGTGTTAGGCTAATGTTTGGGATACCTCAAATCGTGAGGTTTGTGTTATTACCTTGGTTAATTAACTTGGTTTAAAATAATGTTCTCATTTTGATGCTAAGTTCTAACGCGAAAGATAGATGGAAATTTATTCCATTATTGATTTTTAAAATGTATTTTATAGCATAATCGAAATGTTTCCAAACATGTTTTTTTTTTGTCCTAAATTTCCCTTTCCATTCTTTTAGTCCTTACACACACACACTAACTCTCTCTCTCACACACACACTAACTCTCTCGCTCTCTCTCTCTCTCTCTCTCTCTCTCTCTCTCTCTCTCTCTCTCTCTCTCTCTCACACACACACACACACACTAACTCTCTCTCTCTCACTCACACACACACACACACACACACAAACAAAGGACAGTGCACTGTCCTTGAAAAAGCACATAATTTTGGTGAGAAAAACTCAAAAATATTTGCCTCACATATTCAATCCTATCATCAGGATTGTTATAGTTAGCCTATAGGTTATGTAAAAATTAATAATAATTGAAAATATTGGGAACAATTGTTTGAAATAAAATAAAGATTAACTAAAAAAAAAAAAGATTTGCCAAGGCAACATTTCTCATTTTAATTTAGTTGAACTTGTAGCTACTACAGTAACTAACAATTTAACTTTATAAAAAACTATAGACATAAAAAACACAAGTACTAAAACTTCAACAAATCAAAAAGTTGAGAGCCTTAAGCAATGAACAACTTTAATTTTGAACTGTATTTTTTTTTGTAAATTAAACATTTTTTTTGGTTTTTACCTCATGTGTTTTTAACTCATGTGTTTCTTGCCATTTCTTATGTTTCCATTTCTTATATTTCTTGCCATTTCTTGCCTAATTGTGACACTTCCGAGCAATTTCTGAGTAAAAATGATTTCTTCCCCATTTTGCGTACTTTTTCAGTGTGCTTTTAATTTCCATACCATTGTGTAAAGTTAATGTCTCTGTTCCTGAACTTACCCAGAAATCAGCATTCATTTTTAACTACAAAGCTCAAATTGTGTTACTCAAGAATGACCCAAATAACACTGTTCTGCTGGATGTGTGTTACTGTAAATCCACAAGATGTTTGGTAATAGCTGTGATTTTCTGTTTCAGTGCAGTGCATGCTTGTAAAGGTATAAGAACAATAGCATGTTATTTTTAACTATTATATCTTAAGAAAAAAATAAAAATTAGACGAGACAACTTAAGTTTATATGAACACATTTATTAAAGGAACATCTTTACAACAATGACAAACATGGCTCAGGATTTTGATTCTGAACAAGAAAAAAAAAAATCTACATTTTCAGCCACAAAGTACACATGAAATGTAAAAGTGAAAAACAATAAATAAATAACTTAGGTCATTTCAAAATGTATACATGCTGATATATATTAGACAACAATAAATAGGTTTACTTGTCCTGACTTTAATTTAAAGTCACTTAACAACTGTAAAGAGCAACCAGAGCTGCTCCTACATGTTTAAACTGCACACACAGCATGCAGCACTGAATAAATACGATTCCAGAATCACATTATCACGTAATATCGTTAATCGAACTCTGAGACGTCATTACATCCGGCCTTTTCCCGCCACCGCTCTGTGACTCAGGCATTTGTTCGTTTTTTTCCCAGAAGACGCGTTTTTTATTCCTAGTTTCCGCTTTCCTTATGAACACTGTCAGTTTTCTTCCTCTTCCCATAAAAATCTACAAGGAAACAAATTCACAACATTAAAACACGAACACTGTGTTTTTATTTTAAAGAAATATGTTGTTATTGTTCTGTTATAGGACTAGTATTTTTATATGAGTATTGTTTACCTGTGATGCGCTTGTCTGTGAGTCTCTTCGTCTGGACAAAAGCGACTGTTTTGCGAGATAGTTTTCTTCGGTTATACTTGCTTCTCTGGTTCAAAATCTTAACTGAACCACCCGCACATTTTGGGGAAACCTGTGTGATTCTTTCTGCCGTGGGCAAGTCCTCAAAAGGCCTCTCTGATAGGACAGTAGTCTCTCTGTAACACCGCGGACAGTCCTCCGCTCGGGTTTCCTCCCATTTCAGATCCCCGTCCAGCGGCTGTCCTTCTCTGAAGTTAAAGCTCCACCTCAGCTGATCTCGTTCAGATATTTCTCGAAGTCTGGAGGATAATTCTCGCCTCAGCTCGTCGTGATCCACCGGTCCGAACAGATTCCTGCATGTTCCCGTGCGCTTCAGTGGAGGAGGTATCTCTGCGCCCCTCTGAGGAGCCGTTTTCGGCGGGGCCAGTCTTTCCCTGGCGATGCTGGAGAGCGGGACGGCAGACATCGTCTATAGCGGACAAATCCAGAATAAAACGGACCAGATGGGTGTGTAAATTCCTTAAGACAAAAAAAAAGTCAGTGTGGATTACAACACACGTCGTTATAAATCGTAAAGCTTCAGATTTGGCCGTGATTTAATCTCGTCAGATTTAAAGTCCTGCGCCTCAGCGGCGTTAAACCACACGCTCTGCTCCTATTGGTCAACATCCCCCCACGGCTTTGGTTCTGTTGTTAGACCCGCCTCTACTCGACTGTGATTGGTTAGACCCGCATATATTCTGCTGTGATTGGTTGTGCCCCGTTGCCTTAGGCCCCCCCCCCACATCCCTCCGTTTACATTGTACCACCTGGAATAAAATACGTTAAAAAATGACATCAGCTTAATTAAACAGTAATTATAATAAAAAAGATAGTCATCAAAAAAGTGTTATTTAAATTAGATGCTAATATCTTGTTTTGTAAAGAATATGTGGTATATGTGTAGCCTGCAGATACAAAGCCATATACAAAAATTAACTACTTAAATGTTCCCATAAAATTGTCTCATATTTACTTTTAACACGTTCTTCACTGACACTGTATTTTGTCCTCGGAAAACAAGTAACTACACTATAAATTATTTTATTATTATATTCGTATAAATTATTTGCATTTTGAAACAACGTGTTTATTTCACACTTTTTAAGGCATATAATAATTTATATTTTTACCATGGAATTAATATTAAAATATGGGTCTGGGACAAGGGAAAAAAACATAATAGAATCTGTTTAATGACTGAAGTATTTAAAAGCAGCAAAACTAAATCAGAGTTTTATTATTTATATTAATATTAAATTAGAAACTTATAATAAAATCATGAAAGTATAAACCTTCCAGTTCAGTGTTAATTTGACCTTCGCATGACAAAAAGACAAGGGTTGAAATCTATAAAAATCCACCTCTGAGTCATGAGGTGAGGGGGAAAAATAGAAATGAATAGTTTCTGTTCAATAGAGTTGCGCTTTGTGTCTGAGAATAGTGCAGCCTTTTGATCACAGTATGGTGCAGGATCACAGGTGTAGTGTTATTACGTTAAAATAAACTTTGAGGCAAATCTAAATATAACCAGATACGAAGTTTATGGCCTTGTTAATCGCTGGCTTCACTCATCATATTTATATTCTGTAATCTGTATGTTTTAGTGGACAAATGAGTCTGAATTGGAGTCTAACAAATACACACACATCTTGCTCTGCAACAAGCAAATTTAACAAGGTTTATGAGATCAAGGCTTAGTAATAGTGCAGTTTACCCTTACAAGCATAAATAAGTGAACTGAGCTCTACTGAGAACCACTAACATGTTGAGGCTGACTGAGTGCTGTATTTGCTGCTTACTGTAAAAGCTTTTAGAGTTGTAAACACTATTACTACTCAAAAGCAGAAGATAATGTGTTTTGCATAAAAGGACTGCTTGCATAATGTATGGATATGATCACAGTGTTGTCGTCTATTAGTTTTAAAGTTCCTGCTTCAATGTACTTCTTACTGTGGAAGGCATGGTCTCTCAGAATGTCTCCTGTGATCATGTGATGGAAATTTCTCATGGTTATGTAAATCTTTCCACACCACACCTAATAATCTGTCATCCTGTGTTTAAAACTGTTAGTGCGCTTGGATTGTCAGTGCTGTGTGCTCATGCTGGTGTATATATATATATATATATATATATATATATATATATATATATATATATATATATATATATATATATATATATATATATAGACTCGTATAATATACTTACAACTATCTGTACGTTACAAATGTATTAAATGCATGTACACAAACAATAAATAATAAATACATAGTGATGTGTTCATCACTGATTGTGAATGCAGAGCAGAGCGTCATGTTGTGCGCATGCTTTGATGACCAAAAACAAATTTGTGACGCCGCCTGTGCGAAAAGCGGAAATGACGCCATGCCGCGCGACCTTACGATGGTTATATGTTTCTGAAGCGCATGAGAGGTGCGCGTGCGTCTGCTGCACTCTGTAAAACCGTTTTATTGGCCTTCAGCGGACGGTGCGTTCGCGTCGCGTTCATATATGAAGCTCGAAGAGGTC
Organism: Cyprinus carpio; assembly: GCF_018340385.1. NCBI lineage: Eukaryota > Metazoa > Chordata > Actinopteri > Cypriniformes > Cyprinidae > Cyprinus > Cyprinus carpio. Next base: position 6,876,026 of record NC_056621.1, read on the forward strand.
GTTTTCCTGCCGGTTCTCGAAACCTCGCGTCCGTGAGCGACTGTTGATCCGGTTAATGCGCTCGCGCTCCGTTACCGGCCAGTGGAGGGACGCGCACGAGCTCACGCGGCTCACTGTGATTTTAGTAGTTTTATGTTTTATTCCAGGCTTAAGTCTCCGCACAGTTGCGCTGGTTTAGCTAGTTCAGATGAGTCTTTGTTGGTTTGGGTTAGTTAATTGGTCGCAGCGATTTATTCTGGTTTAATCAGTTCAGGCTTAAATCTCAGCGCAAGTGAGTTGGGTTTTAATTTCAGGTGTGTTAGTCAGGATTAGTTTGGTTGTAAATCACAGCGTGGGTATGGTGGGTTAGTGGTCAGTTTAGTTGCAGGTCAGGTTGAATCAGGTCTGTTCAGTTTGACTTGACAGGTCTGGTGGGTTTGCTTCAGGTTGAAATCACAGGTGTGTGTTCAGTTTAGGTTGTAAGTCATATATGTGTTGTGTGAGGGTTTGTTTCATGTGTGTTGGGTTTAGATAGTTGTCAGTGAAATCACAGGTGTGTTGGGTTAGGTTTAGTTTAGTTCAGGTGTAGTTGAAGCTCTGGCGTGATGGCTAAAGGCGAGTGGAAGAGGTCAGGCACAGATGATCTCCAGTTAACTGGCCGCTCTGATTGTGAAGTGTTCGATGATGGAACCAACACCTTCTTCTGGTGAGTGAAGGCCATGGTGATGTTTATGATTGTGTTTATTAGCTGATTGTGTTATGATGTTGTGTGTGTGTGATGTCCAGAGGCTGTTCAGTAGTGTTACAGCTTTACTTGGCTTTTCTCTCTTCTGCAACCTCAGCAGAACGACACTCGATCAATTAAAGGCTTTAAGATGGACAGATGCTGCGGACAAGACTCTTTACTCAGAACTGTAGAGAAGAAAAACATGACAGATCGGTGCATAGATTTAGAAACGCTAAAAATTTCATAATATCCCAAAGAATCACAAATTACTATAATAATAATATTAATAATAATGTTTTTGTTAATCTCAATAATTATAATATGAATAATAGTCGTAATCATTATTGCATTAATAATAATAATCCAATAGCGTTTATGCTAATTGTTTGCATAAATTGTTTTAGTTTTCAGGCAATATTTAGAAGTTATTTTTGTTTTAATTTCGATTTTTAATGCAGTAATTAATGTAATTAGATTACTGAATCAAATTATTATCGTTGTCAATATTTATGATAATAATAAAAATAATCCAGTAGTAATAATTGTTTTTCTTTGTTGTATTGTAAGGCCTAAAGTGATGATTTGTCATCCAAAAAAAATAAATTGTATTGTAAGGCCTAATATATATAAATAAAGAAAATTAAATATAATATATGCATTTTAGCAGACGCTTTTATATATATATATATTTTATTATATATTATATATTAGTATTTTTATTATTTTATTATTATTTAATATATATATATATATATCGATTAATTTCGGAAAAAAATAGTGTGATTAGATCAAAACCGTAGTGTTTTCTTGACTTAAATTTTTGGGTGAAGTACCCCTTTAAATGCTATGCTTTTATTTAAAGCTACCTTTTTTATATTTGCTTTTATAGGTAACAGTCATAATTGTTGAGAATAAAAACTTTACCTCTTAAAGGTCAAATTGCCCCTAGAAAATCAATTCCAAGAAGTGGATTTGTTGTAATAAACTGCTGTACTGATCTCTTCTCTCTCCCCCGTGTGTGTGTGTGTGTGTGTGCTGAGGTGTGGTTGTGTTTATGATCAACCTGTATACCAGCTCAGCAGGTTTTGAATGTGGAAAAAAGCCCAAACCAGACTTCTGCCAGTAACGTTTGAATGCAAGCTCTGTACTCTTGTTTTGTCTTTCTCTCTGTAGGAGGGCGCATACTCTGACAGTGCTGTTCATCCTGACATGTGCTCTGGTTTATGTGACACTATTGGAGGAGACGCCACATGACACGGCGTACAACACTAAAAGGTATGACTGGCATGCAGTCAGTGTGTCCATTACCTCTAGCACTGAGACCAGAATGCAGTTCACAGCGCCAAAGAATGAGATCCTCCAGAGCAGAAGCTAAAGTTAAAGTGGTCCGATGTGGACAGAAAGGCCACATGGCTGTAGCTGGGATTGCCTTGGCAAGTGACATGCTTTCTATTGGCTAACAGGATTATGTGTGACATCAGCTGCTGATCACAAAGTCCAGCTCACAGACAGACCTGCTGTGCTTAAAAGCACATGACCTTTATCAGAAGAAAGAGCAGCTAGTATTTCAGTATGAATACAGTGTGCAGATTTATTAGCAGTCCTTGCAAGTTTTGAACCAACCCCCAAGTTTTGAACTTTGTGAGAGGATCACCTGACATACTTAAATAAGAAAAGTCGGGTTTTGATTTATTTTGAACGATAGTTTATAAACCTTTAAAGACAGACCTACAGCAGGATTGTTAATTGATGAAATATGTCTTGTTGATGCCATTAGCTTTCTTTATTTTACGTATTGCTTAAAATCATTGATTTCCTGGGGGAAAAAAACACATTTCCCATGATTCTGCAGTGACTCTTCACCAGTCAGAGAACTATGGAAGAACTGTATGAATAAAAAAATGCAATTGCGCCTTTTCATCTCACATTTCAGACTTTTTTTTTTCTCAGAATTGCATCATAAATCAAAAACATGCAATTCTGGGAAAGTCTTACTCGCAATTTTATATAACACGCAAAAGCAAGTTTATGTTTCTCAATTGTGAGAAAAAAGTCAGAACTGTGAGATAAACTTGCATTTGCGTGAAAAAAAAAGTTACAAATTCGCAATTCGGACTATTTCTCATGATTGCGACTTTATATCTTGCAATTCTGACTTTATAACTAGCAGTTGCTAGTTTATATCATTTTTATTACATTTCTGAGAAAAAAAAGATTAAACTTTTTCCTGGTTGATTTGATTCAAGACTCTTTAAAAAGACTTGAATAGGAAAAATGAATAGGAAAAATACTTCTGGAACCAAGGTCACTAAAAAATGTGGGCGGCCATTGTTTCTATTCATTCTTCTGTTCTATTCATTAGCATTTGCCTAGAAACACCATGCCAGCGAATTTTACACTGAAAGAACCACTCACATTTTCTCCAGTGTTTGTTTTTAATTTGTGTATCTTTTGTCTTTTTCAGAGGAATTGTGGCCAGTATTCTGGTGTTCCTTTGTTTCGGAGTAACACAAGCTAAAGATGGTCCCTTCACACGTCCTCACCCAGGTCAGACCAGTAACCTTTACATGATTTAACTGAAGTCAGACCAGTAACCTTTACATGATCCAACCCCAGCTGAAGTCAGACCAGTAACCTTTATTCAGAGATGATTTAACCTTAACCCAGGTTTCACATCACCTTCAGGTCAGCTTTGAGAGGCTATAATTGTGAGCTCTCGTGGTGCTGTTGAGGTGGAGTAGCTAAAAGTAGTGACTTAACCACTGGTTTCAGTAATGTGACAGTCCGCTCAGCTGTTTGAAGAATAACGCAGCTTTTCCAGTAACATGCTTTCCAACAACTAACAGTGATGTGTGACTAAACAAATACATCATTGTTTTTCCCATTGCGTTACAGTTGTGTGAGCTGATGCAGTCATCAGATAGTCTTCTGAAAGTGTTGCATTTGTCGTCTTAGTGAAGCAGTTCATAAGAATGATTCACCAAGTCATTTGAGTCTCTCAGTAGTGTTCCCAGAAGCCTGTACATGGCATTTTATTTTTTTATTTTTGTGTTGAAATATAAAGGTAAATAATTAAACTGCAGATGATCCCTATTATAAAAATTATGTAGATTAAGAGTTTTCAGAAGTTATTTTTTATCATAAATTAAGGCTGAACACTTAAAAACAAAGAAATTAAAAGAATAAATAAATAAGTGTTATAAATATTAGAATTGTAATTTTACAGTTCTGTATAGTAAATTTTATTATCTTAAATATATTTTTTACAGTGAAATGTTACAATAATTTACTATAATTTTTATAATATTTATACAATTATTAATAATTTTATTGAGTAGTAATCAGCACCCTAATACAAATAATTTAAATTGTTTGTTTTATTTCTGTATAATCATAGTTTTTGGACAAGTAATGCAGTTTTACCAGAAAATACTTTAGTTTTTTAGCATATGGTAATTTAAAAAAAACTTGTTATTTTATCTGTTGTATTTTTATTTTTTGGTTTTATTTTGTTTGTAACTCTTGTATTATTCCAACTCAGTTTTTGCCATTAATATAGCTTTGGATGCTGACATGGAAATAAAAATAATTAACAACTCCTACTTTTTTGTGCAGCCCAAAATCACATTAATAAAATTGCAGTTTGAATTTTTATTGGGAAAAATGGCAATGTGCATTTTGCTACCCTATTGTGAATTTCAGTTTTGAGTTTGATGCTCTCACTTTAAATCATCTTTGTGTGCCTGAGAAACATAGCTTTTATAGTAGCTGCTACTTATTAATTTGTAACATAGCTAACTAATCAAAGATGTAGATTGACAGTAGTTTCACTTCTTTAAATTATGAGAAGGTAAGGTACTGTATGAAGTAGATTTCTGAGACAGTTTCAACATAAGAAACAATGAGTATACTTTCATAGCAACAGTAACTCACAACTCCTTTGAAATGCGCTCTGTTGTGCTCGCTGTTATGAGGGCCGACTTGCTTTGCTGGACGAGCTGGATCAGAGCTTTCAATGAATCTCTCACAGAAACCTGAAAGATGATTGAAGGTCTCCTCCTCCGGTCCTTGAGGCCTCTCAATGGCATGAGATAACCGAAGAATGTAGACACAAATTATAAGTTGGGCTAACTGTCACAGTGAAGTGTTAAATTTCAATCCAGTGAAGTCGTTTTAGAAGAAAAGAGGATCTGGGGACTCCAACATAGAGACAGTTTTTAGTGGCGTAGATGAAAACAAATTATTGTAGTCAAAAAGGGCTTCAGTCTTAATTCAGTCAAAGTCTCAATTCCTTAATTCAAGCATGTTAACTTAAAAAAAATTAGATGAAAACAAATTATTGTAGTCAAAAAGGGCTTCAGTCTTAATTATAATTGCTATTTAAAAAAAATATTTATGTTGCTGAAAGAAAAAAAAATTCTGTAATTTTAAAATAGTTCTATAATACATTGCCTATATTTGTATTTTTTTTTAACTGAAGTTGTATTGTTATTGAGATTAATTTATAATTTGTACTATTTTGAGTTTGCCATGAAAATAATATTTCTGATGATAGGGCAAAGTAGCCATATAATCTTAAATAATCAACACACCCCAATAACCCAAATGCAGATGAATTGTAATAGCTCAGGTGTGATACAGAAAACAAACATTTCAATCATCCAATATAACCCCCCCCCCAGCCATCCAACATAACAAACACAATTCTCTAGTTATTTGTATATTAGTGCATCAGTGTTTTTAGTGCTTTTATGTTTAAATGAGAGTTGATGTTCATGTGTTTGTCTTTGCAGCATACTGGCGTTTCTGGCTATGCGTTTCTGTTGTGTATGAACTCTTTCTCATCTTCATCCTGTTTCAGGTTTGTTATCAGCTTCAGAAACACAACTTTACATATATTTTGTCCATATTGTGTCATATTGAAATTTCTGATTTGTCTTTCAGACAGTGCACGACGGCAGGCAGTTTATGAAATACATTGACCCAAAACTTGGCGTCCCTCTTCCTGAAAGAGGTTATGGCGGAAACTGCCTCATTTATGACCCTGGACATCCTACCGACCCCTTTCACAACATCTGGGTATGCATTAAAATCAATATTAATAAGCAACATTGACACTGGTAAATGGATGCATCTGTTACAGAGGGTTGGGCATATGGCTAGTCACTTAAATATCCATCTGATCATTCATCACAGATTTATTATGCATGTACAGTATGTTACAGATAATGTACAGTCATTTGTGTATGACCGTAAACTCTGTAATGATGATGATGACTGTCTGATTGTACATTATCCTACACTTACATGGTTATTTTCTAAATAAATAAATAAATAGACATGCATTATCAATATAAATTGAAATATTATTAAGAGGATGCATTGTGATATGAGACATAAAACTAGCACAGCTATGTAGAAACAACATGAATCAGCATTTAAGTTCTGTAATTTTATATTTTTTCAAATCAATCTGAATATTAAAAAAAAAAAAGTGTAATACGAAAACTTTTTTCTTTAAAATAACATGCATTGATCAATTGGTAAGGCCAAGGTCATTTATTTAAACAAATAGAGCGATTTATAATTTCATGTTGTATTTAATACTTGAGTTTGATTTTGCAGCAGGAAGAAATTAGGGTTATTATTATTTTATTATTTTCCCAACAGGACAAAATGGATGGATTTGTTCCTGCACATTTTCTCGGCTGGTACATTAAGGTTGGTCAAAATCTGATCTGTGAACGCGCTACCACACGCCTAAAATCAGCAGACGGCATCAAAGAACTGAATTAGAAACTGTTAGTCATGTGATTTATCTCTGTGTGTGTCAGACGCTGGTGATCAGGGACTGGTGGATGTGTATGATCATCAGCGTGATGTTTGAGTTCCTGGAGTACAGTCTTGAACACCAGCTGCCCAACTTCTCTGAGTGCTGGTGGGACCATGTGAGTAAAACAAACCAAATACACTCTGTGAATCATGCAGATAAAACAAATCCTCATGAAGTGGCTCTCTCCTGATGCAGTGGATCATGGATGTGTTGGTGTGTAACGGGTTGGGCATATACTGTGGCATGAAGACTCTCGGTTGGCTCTCCATGAAGCCGTATCAGTGGCAGGGATTGTGGAACATCCCGACATACAAGTAAAAACAGGATAAACCTCTAAAAAAGATGTCTATGCAGGTCAAACACACTGAACTGTTATGACATTCTGCAATTTTGTTTCAGGGGGAAGATCAAACGTATTGCTTTCCAGTTTACCCCGTACAACTGGGTGAAGTTTGAGTGGCGCCCCGCATCTAACCTGCGAAGATGGTTAGCGGTGTTGGGTATCATTTTCACGGTGAGTCACATGATCAGCACATGCATTCACTGCACAATGATTTTGAATGAAAAATTATGACATTTTCTCTCACTTATTTGCAGTTCTTATTGGCGGAGCTGAATACGTTCTATTTGAAGTTTGTGTTGTGGATGCCTCCTGAACATTATCTGGTGCTTCTGCGGCTCGTCTTCTTTGTGAATGTGGGTGGAGTGGCAATGCGAGAGATCTACGACTTCATGGATGATCCGTAAGTTCAGTCTAGATCTGTTGTCTTTGAAGGCTGCTACCTTCTAAGACCGCATTAATGGAATAGCTCACCCAAAAATGAAATTTTACTCTCCTTCAGGCCATCCAGGATGAAGATGTGTTTGTTTCTTTCTTGCATCACATTACATCACTTGCTCACCAAAAATCCACACGATTCCAGTTCATCATTTAATGTCTTATGAAGTGAAAATCTTATTATAAACATGCAGATTTTTGCTTCAAGATGTTAATTGATGGACGGGAGTCGTGTAGACTATTGTGATGTTTTTGTCAGCTGTTTGGACTTTTCTTCTGACAGCACCCATTCACTGGAGAGGATCCATTGGTGAGCAAGTGATATAATGCTTGATTTCTCTAAATCTTTACCAATGAAGAAACAAACATCTAGGATGACCTAAGGGTGCATAAACTTTCAGCAAAATTTCCTTTTTGGATGAACTATTCCTTTAATCTGACACAAGCAGCAGTTTCGTTAAAGGGTTAGTTCACCCAAAAATGAAAATTCTATCATTAATTACTCACCCTCATTTCTTCGGAACACAAATTAAGATTTTTCTATGGAATCTGTGAGCTGTCTAACCCTGCATAGACAGCAATGTAACTGAAATGTTCCCAAGTCCAGAAACGTAGCAAGGAGATCTGTAAAAAAATCCATGTGACATCAGTGGTTCATCCGCAATTATATGAAGCTACAAGAATACTTTTTGTGCAGAAAAGAAAAAAAATAATGACTTTATTCAACAATTTATCTCTGCTGGACCTGTGCTGTTTAGTGTCAGCTGCGTCACGCCGATACGCTGGTTCCGTTCAGATCAAATCAAATCAAATTTTTTTCTTTTGCGCACAAAGTATTCTCGTAGCTTTGTATAACTGTGGATGAACCACTGATGTCACATGGATTATTTTACAGATCTCCTTGCTACGTTTCTGGACTTGGGAACATTTCAGTTGCGTTTCTGTCTATGCAGGGTTAGACAGCTCACAGATTCCATCAAAAAAAATCTTAATTTGTGTTCCAAAGATGAATGAAGGTCTTATGGCATTGAAACAACATGGGGGTGAGCAATTAATGACAGAATTTTTATTTTTGGGTGAACTAACCCTTTAACATCTGAAACCAGTGGAAAGTTGATTTGCATGTTGCTAAGATAATGATTTGATGCTTTAAGTTCATGCTATGCACATTTATTGGTTGAAAGTTAATTTGTTTAAAATCAGTTTCTCTCAATTCTTTCTTCAATTTCTGGAAGTCATTTACAAATAAACAGCTGTGCTTTTTAATATTTTTGTAGTTTGGAGTGGCTTTTTTTTCTTTTCTTTTTTTTCTTGTTAATGAGGCCTAAAGCTGCCATACATTTATTGTGTGTTTGTAGTAAGTAAATCTAATGTTTCATTTGGATTCTAGGAAATTTCATAAAAAATTGGGCCAGCAAGCGTGGATTGTGTCAACCATCACTGTTACAGAGTTTCTGATTGTGGTCAAATACGATCCCAACACCATCATGCTGCCAATCCCCTTCTTTATCACGCAGTGCTGGATACTTGGAATCGTCCTCATCCTCATTTGGACCTTGTGGCGGTTCTTCATCCGGTAATAAACCTGCGAATCATCCCCAAAAGCACAATAGCAAAATAAAATAATTTTTATTAATAGGGCTTGATGATAAATCGATGCATCATGATTTGTGGATTGATTCTGAGATTTTCGGAATGCATCGTGATTCTCTCTGGAATCGATTCTGAGCTTAGTTTTCAACAGCAGATGGCGCTGTAGGCTAGTTTTTAACCGCATTCTCAAAAGCTCACGAAGAAGAACCCTTGTGTGTTCGGCTGAGTCATGTAAGTGATTAATTGTACTTGCACCTTGGCTTTCATGACATGAGATTAATGTAAACACAGCCCACAATGAAAACTCTTGTAATTTGCTTCAACTTTTTCAAACTGTGTGAATTAGTATTTTGTGTTCAAGTGGTGTGTGTGTGTGTGTGTGTGCGTGTGTAGCAGGAACTGGAAGCAAGCAGAGGATGGCTGTTTCTAAAGCACACAGTGCCATCTGCTGTTCAAAACTAAGCTCAGAATCGATTCAAGAGAGAATTGCGATGCATTTGGAAAATCTCAGAATCGATGCAGAATAATTTCTCGGTTTGCGATGCATCGATTTATTGTCCCAGCCCTAATTATTAATAAAAAATTGTTAATTTCTTGCAAAAAATATAATTTACAAACTTGGTATGCAAGAATAGTTTGCATGTGAGTGTGAATATATTATGACGATGTTAATTATTATTTTTTTGTTTAAAATTGATATACACACGTATATATGCATATAAATGTATTTATTTAGTTGTCAGAATCATGAAGGCATGCTGAAAAATTGCTGCAGATGCATTATTATATGCTGCAAAAATAATAGTTTGTTAGTGTGTTATATATTTTAATTAAAGAATTAGAAAGTGATTAAATGTCTTGACTAACATGTTATCTGACCCAGTGTTCTGTGTTGACAGTGACATCACACTCCGATACAAAGAAACACGCCGGCGCAGACAGGAAGGGTCTTCAGAGCGGGACAGAGTCCCTGGACACGCTGACAGCAGCAATTTAGCCACATCAGGCCGTAGCAGACTAAACGGCAGTATGGACGCGGTCCGACACAGGAAGCCGTGAATCCATCCTTCCACACACAAACAGCCGTGCACTACACATCGCGACTGGACACACGTTTGTGTATATAATCCTAATTAGATCATACCAACGCTCATGGTGTCTGTCAAGCGGCATCCAGAGAGATGATGCCATCATTTTCTCTCCAAGCGGAGAGGGTTGTTGTGTATATTTAGGATAAATATGTCTTTGTAGCTGTTACATAGGTGAAGCTTTTAGGGTTCGGGGTCCACTGTCCCTCTGGTTTTGGGTTTATTGATCGGTGCTATGCAGGAAGACATTTCGATGCAGAACACTATGCAGTGAACTAACGGTAGAGGAAGTGCACATACAGCCAATTATTAATAAACTATTGTTTTTAAGTTGCATTTAGCGGGTAGAAACACAGGAAACATCCTGCTTGAGCTACAACACTATATTTAAAAAGCTATGAGAATGTAATTATTTAATCGGCTGTTTCCTTCTGCTATGTTTAGGATGCTAAAGGAAGTTAGCGTGCCTGTTACACAAGCACCTCACACAAGGACAATCCTTCTGACCCGTTAAACACGGGTCAGTGCCATGACTGGACCAAAATCGAAGAACTTTACTTTCCGTTTGCATGCGTGAATGTGTGCGTGAGACCATAGCACTCAAAACATTCATCATGCAGATGCAGTTTTTATTTCCACAGGGAAACCACAGACAGGAACTTAATAAATAGATAAATAAATAATAAAAATACAAATAAAAATACTAATCAGGAAGTCATCCCAGAGTTTATGCTGTAAGTGTATTGGGGTGTTCGTGTATCTGGTCACAGTGAGTGGGGTGTGTGTTGTTGTGTTGTGGTAGTGCGTCTGTATTCTGATAATGTGCAAGTCCAAAAACGGCCTGATCTGATGTATCAAACGCCATTATAATCTTACTGTGAATGTAAACGTCTAGCACTAGTTCGACTTCAGCGCCAATGCCCGAGCTATTACTGTTTCGTATCATGTTACTGAAGGTGTTTAGGGTTCGCTTTAACTATGCGGGGAAAATTAAAATCGCAGTATATGTTCTCGTCCGAATGATCAGGATTATCTCTCTCTGAAATCTTTGTGGGACCATTTGATGATCTGTCTGCCTCTGCTTATAGTGGTTCATGTAAACGTTACATAGAAATTAACAACTGAGTTCATATTTTATAATGTTTTCAATAAATAAAAAAGGAGTTCTTCCTCTTTAACTGTCTTTTTGATTTATGAAATGCATGTTACATTCATATTGGCTGTTTTTAGGAAAATTAATATGTAAGCTGAAGTCTATGAAAAGTGAGCTTATTTGATTCAAAGCACAAGCAGATTTGATTTCAGGTAAGCCTTTTTTCATCTTTTTCTTAGTTTGTGTTAGTTAGAAACTAGTGAAATGTAGCATTCATGTCAGAAATTGGGTTAATTTGTGTGTGTGTGTGTGTGTGTATATATATATATATATATATATATATATATATATATATATATATATATATATATATATATATATATATTTAGTCATTTAGCAGATGCTTTTATCCAATGCTACTCTGGATTACGTAATCAGATTCCAAATCTCAAGTACTTGTAATTAGAGTAAACTACTTTTTAAAATACTCGTAATCAGATTACAGTTACTTTTTTTATGGATTACATGATTACATATTATTTACACAATGGTAATAAGTTGTTAAAAATTAATTGATTCTCCTAAATTTCCTTTTTTAACGTTTATATTTTGTCCTAATAAACCTGCCGCTTATATACGTTCGTGATTCTTCAAGTTTTTCCGGCGGAGAGGGGGAGGGGTGTCAGAATCACGCTCAGAAGAAATCAGCAACAAGATAATGGAAAATAGCGGGTAAAGCAGCCTTTAATCACTGGATGCACAGACATCATTTCATTTTTTAAAGAAAGACACGGGAAAAATGTCAATGTTCAGTGTAAGATCTGCCTACCGCGGATTCATTTGCTGTCCACGGAAATCTTTGTCCTAGCAAAGTTATTGCTGGGAATTTCATGTTCTTTAATATATTTTTTGTAATGTTGATTTTTCTTCATTGTTACTACCTTACGCACTTCAAGGCCCCGTCCACACGGAGACGCGTTTCGCTGTATACCGCATACATTTTGTATAGTATAGGTGTTTCGTCCACACGGATCCGGCGTTTTGGGAGAGTGAAACCGATATTTTTTGAAACCGGGTCCCAGAGTGGATAAATTTGAAAACGCCGCCTTTGCGTTTTCGTGTGGACAGCAAATCCGTATATTTTCTGAAACGATGACGTCATCAGTCCACGTCTCGTCCCTAGTCAAACACTGCTACGTCACGTAAGAGCAACAAAAACATGAACAAACACTGAACAATTGTTTTTTTATTAATTAACATTAACACAAATTAATTAATGTATTGTTCAATGTTCGTTTGTATACCGAGCGCAAGGTTTATGCGCATAGTCCATGTCTTCTCCGTTCTTAGTGTGTCTCTGTGGCAGAATTTCAGTGCCTCATGCTGGTCTGGCATGTGTACTACATCGTTTTGTGTCTTTTCCTCATTAGTACTATGCACTTAAAATGTTTTGAGATGGATAGAAATGTATTTTCCTGTGTGAATTTGTCTTTTTCAGAATTTATGTTTGCAATGTAGCTATTGTTTGATGTTTTTCATTGATACAGTCATATACACTACACTTCTAGTGTTTTTTTTTTTTATTCAATATTTGACCTATCAGGGATATTGCTGTTAATTTCATGTTTTTCAATATTGTTTTTTGTAATGTAGCTGTTGTCTAAATTTACTTAATTCTAAGTAAATATGCTTTAAAATCATAAGATGTGATTTTTATTTTATTCAGCGTTACTAGCAAACACTAACAGCAAGGTACATTAGTGTTAGTATTTTTTTAAGAATTAACTTTCCATACATTGCACTTGAAAAAGAAGCTATTGTGGCTCTTGTTGGTGAATTAAATATATTTTTTGGAATATATATATATTTTTTTTATCTGTCAAAATAGCACAAGATTAGGCTAAATCATTATATGTGATATCAAATAAGGGTTAGCACAAATATAATCTAAATGTAATCCAAAAGTAATCAGATTACGTTACCAAAACTGTGTAATCTAAGAGATTATATTACTGACTACAAATTTTGTCATGTAATCTGTAATCAGTAACTGATTACAATTCATAAGTAATCTACCCAGCTCTGTATATATATATATATATATATATAAGTAATCTACCCAGCTCTGTATATATATATATATATATATAATGCGTGTTAAGCTTATATATATATAATATATGATATGCTATAATCAAGAGCCAAATTTATTTTGTAATCAAAAGACAAACAATTTACTGTTATTATTTTAGTTTTCGATAGTTTTAAACTGTAATTTCCAAGAAAAACGATTCGGGTAAGATCTCTAGTTCTTTTCCTAAAATTGCTTTTTTAAATTATTCTTTAGTTTTAGGTACCCCACGTCAACCATATTATTAGGCATTGTTGACAGATTTTATTCGTTGCTGTCCCTATAACCATAACAAGTCAATATTATTTAAACTAGACTACATTAAAACTACATTTCCCAGCGCACCGTGCCTGTAGTCAGATTGTAGTCCAGAAGCTGATTTGTAGTCCGGAAGTGTTGCGTTCACATTTTTGGGGTCGGAGAGCACGAATGGAGTTGTAATCCTGTGACAAATGGCGAATAAATCGGATCCGAGCTCTGCTCGCTTATGCTTTTCGCACGCGTGAGTTTGTTGGCCACAGAATAAGAAATAAAGCACGCCAGGATGGTAGATAAAGGATTGCTGAAGTGGACAGTTATCGTGCTCACATGTCAACATAGAGAGAGTGTTTATGCCTTCCAGAGAGGTGAGTTCATCGCTTATTCTCATGGCATGTGCTGATTCATTAAAAAGAGGGTATATGTATATTTCTTTGAGTTTTATTGAATCCATTTGGACAGCCTTAAAATTTCTCAAAACAATAACAAAGTTTAAAATACATAGGAAAACAAAGTATTATAGTATTTCTCTGGGTTGTTTGGGACTTTATATTATGGTTACACCAAAGTATTCATTAAAGTATCTTAAATTAAGGACATGAATATCATTATACCAAATTACTATATGGTGTTATTATCTGATGTCATCAAAGTACTGTGGTATTGCTATCTGATTCTGTCACCGTACCATGTAACCACCACAGTACTTGGTTGTAGGTCTGCCTCACATTAACAGATCTCCAGATCAGGTGTTAGGTAGATCTCATGAGGTTTGTGTGTTTCAGAGCTGGAGGGGCGTCAGAAGCGTGGTGCTCTCCCGGCGGATGCCCTGCTGCTGACCGTCCCTGACCCTCACACCCGGCTGGGCAGCGGCGGGGCCACACTGAACGCCCTGCTGGTGGCTGCAGAACACCTGAGCGCCAGAGCCGGATACAGCGTAAGCTTCACACTGCTCTGGAGGGCTCTGTGTGTGTGCAGGTGGTTGGAGGTTTGGAGAGGAATCCTAAAGTATGTGTGCAGGATTGCCAAAGGAAATTCTTGAACCTAAAGGACCCAAATTAGATAAAGGTCCTTAAACCGACCAAAAGTTTAAAATAATCAAGAGTGTTTAAATATAAAGAAAGCCTTTTATTCTCACCATGACTGCATTTATTTGATCAAAAATGCAATAAATCATTAAATGCTGTGAAATATTATTACAGTTTAAAAGAACTGTTTCTTATGTTAATATGTTTTAAAATGTAATTTATTCCTGTGATGCAAAGCTGAATTTTCAGCTTCATTACTCCAGACATCTTAAAGTTTAAAATTATTAATATCATAGAAATAATAACGCCACCATAGAAATAAATAACTGTTTAGGATATATTAAAATAGAAAATGGCAATTCTGTATACATCCTTTAGTAGTTTAGACTTGGAAATAAATATAGATTTCATATTGGTTATTCAGCACTGTAATAGTTAGATGACCAGAATAGAGGTTTCTCTGTACTTCAGTTCATAAGGATCTTCCTCTAAAATAGGCTTAAAGTCCCCTAAATGTGCATGTTTGTGTTTAGGTGGTGAACGCAGATGTTCTGGATGAAGCTCACGTTCTCATCCTTCACACGGTCTGTAATAAAAAAAGCATTTTAGATGAAGATTATTCTCACACATGTGCTAATAGGTGTATGTGTGTTTCTAGGGGAGAGATTTCCCATGGGACGGCTGCAGCAGGGCTTTCTGCTGGATGCCTGTACAGAAATCAGATGCTGTAGAAGGAGCCGTTTGCTGTTTAGACCTGCTGTTGGACTGTCTGTCCACAAAGGTGAGCAGAACGAATGCACACACAAATATACACAAATTCATGCACCTCTTGCTCTCACTCTCTCTCTAACTCTATACACTAGTCAACATTTGAAGTGGATCAAAAACTTTCATAATTGTTGTCCTAAAACCAAAATGAGTTCTTGTCTTAGGACAACTTTGATTTGATCCACTTCAAATGTTGACTGTGTGTGTGTGTGTATAAAATACAGTGTAATACAGTGAGGTGAGTGCATTATTATAAAAAGCCTGAAACATTCTGTTGTTTCAGATTTGTGCTGGTTCTCCGCCAGGCGTTTGGGTGTGCAGCACTGATGTGATCCTGAATATTCCAACACCACAGCGTGAGCTAACATTTATATAATCACACATCTAATGCACAAACTTGTTTGTGCGTGTTTTTACTGTTGTTTTTATTAATGTATTTTATTGATTTTCTTTACAGTGATTTCATGGGACGGGTTCTCTGGGGTTCGGGTTGTGGCGTTGCCAGGTGATGTTAGTTTTGCTGTTAATCATGGCGTCTATCTCACTGATGCAGAGGTGTGTTATTAAAAATTAGGGTAAATTATTATTATTATTATTATTATTTATTTTTTTAATTGCACTTTTGTATCACTTTCTGAGAAATGTTTAATTTTTGCTTTTACAGGCCGGAGTATGTAACATTATCTATAAGGGCTCAAAGGAGAAGATCAGCTGTGCTGCACTGCCTGATGGGAAAGTACCCCTGGTATGAATTTGTTTTTAATGTTTGCTGCTATATGTAAATTTACTTAGTTTAAGGATGTATTAGATGTTTTGTTTGCATCTTGAATTGTTTTTGTGATGCTTCCTAAAAGTGTCTTTGTGCTCAGGTGTCCGGCCCGGTGTTTTTCTCTAGGACTGTGGCAGAGAAACTCTTACAGACTCACGTTACGTCACCACTGGACGGCTGTACGTATCTTGGCATGGATTCGGGAGCTCCACCGCTTGAGGTAAAAACACAGAGAACAGTTTTTTTTTCTCCGATTGGTCTCTCCCTCTTATTTTTCTTGCTCTCTTTTGCAGGTATCTCTCTTTCTGGATATTCTGCTGTGCCTTTGCTCTGACCTGACAGAGCATGAATTCATCAATGGAGAGAGAACTGGCTGCTCTTCACCCTCCGGACCTCAGGGGGCAGTAGTGAGGAGCGGCCGCGCTGTGCTGTGGAGGACCCTCAGGGGACCCTCCATCTCGATGTGTACTGTTTCACTATTCTTTTTGTCTCTACATTATAAAAAAGTTAGTTTGGGAATGAAATGCTTGCCTACTGAATACAGCGTAGTGTATATTGAAACTGCATGCTGTTATGAATACAGTTTAATTGCAATGTGCTTCTAATACTTTTTAAATGCAACATGCACTTTTATATTCTTTATATATTATATACTGCAATATTTGGTTAAATGTAGGCTACATGGGTTTTCTATGCATACTGTAAATCTGTATACTTTCCTCAATATGCATACTGTATATTGCAGACATATTAAGTATAGAGTATTGTAATATTCTGAACGTAGTCTTTGTCTGTTTCCAGTGTATATTCCAGATGGTTGCTATGATTATTTGACTCAGTCGGGCCGAGAACATGTCAGTCGTCTGACAGAAACTGGAACTGAGACGATGATTCTCTCTCATATTCAGGTGGGAAATGTTGTGAACATCTCTAGGATTTTTTAAATAAACATTTTTAACCTTTTTGCAATATGATTTCTGCTTTAAAGGATGTGAAGTCTGTGGCAGAAGGCAGCAGGGTGATTAATAGCATCCTGGAAGGAGATGTTCGTGTATTAGCAGGAGCTGTTGTGCAGCACTGCCACCTACAGGTCTGGAGGGTTTAACTTAATCTTAGTCTATTAACTATTTAAAGATATGAAATCAAACCTGACAGTTTTTTCTCACTGTTTTTATAAACCATCACATTACTGACATGAAATCTGTTTTGAATATTTGGGTATGTGGTTTTTCTATTTATACAGATTTTCATTTCCATCCGAAGTATGACCCACATTTACTGTTATTGTATAAAACAAAATTATTATTATTATTATTTTATTATTTTTTTATTGTACAGTACCAGTCATACTGTTGAAATAGTAATACATTTTATTAATTTGTTTAATTTTTATAATTTAATTAATAAAATATTATTTTGAAAAATTATTTATTATGAATTATTATTATTTTTTTTGAATTGTTAATTATTATTTTTAATGGTTTTTTATTGTTTTTAGTTGTTTTTTATTGTCCTTAGCTGACCAAATGCCTGAATAATACAGTTATCAAAGTGTGCCTATGTCAATTGCAGGGTCCAGTCCAGGTGCATTCTGGGTGCCTGCTGTCAGGGCTTGATTTGACCTCATCATCCTGCGTCCAGCGGCTACCCCTGTCTAGTGACATCATCATTCAGGGTCATCGAGTGAGGCTGGGAGAGTTAAAGTTAACAGTGTTCACAGCTTTTGGAGCTCATGACAATTTAGAGGTGAGTTTAGAGCCTGTTAATTACATTTAATTTTTTTATATAATGAGAACAATATAAATAAGAAAATGTATGCTAATTTTACAGATTTTATTATACACAGTGTTGGGGGTAATGCTTTACAAGTAAGGCGAGTTACATAATCAGATTACTTTTCCCAAATAACAATTAAAGTACTTATACATTACTTTTTAATTTACATGAAAATATCTGAGTTACCTTTCCAAATAAGTAACGCCAGTTATTTTGTTTTCCCATTTATTGACTGACAGCTGTCCCTAAAATAATGTATTGCTTTGCATAAAAGTAACTTAGTAATGTAATTAGTTTTTATGGAGTAACGCAGTATTGTAATGCATTACTTTTAAAAGTTACTTTCTCCAACACTGATCATACACTATTTATCTTCACCAGGTCTGCACTGATGATGTCAATGCATCATTCCTTAATCAAAAATGGAGTGATTTTTATAGTCGGACTGGAATACAGTAAGAAATGTCTACTTTCATACATCACATAGTCAGACTAATGGTTTGTTATATTTTTAAGATTAATGTAGGCAAAAAATACCTGCTTATACAGGAAGAACCTAATTTTTGAAACCGTCACAGTTTCATATAGTGTGTCTAACATATGTATGTGTGTGTTGAACCTCAGTACCTTTGGGGACCTGAGAGGACTGAGCCATGCTGTCTGCTGGACGCCCGATTGTTCCCAGTGTTCATGCCACATTCAGGACCCGTTGGACTTGAGGGTGTTTGTTGGCTCCTGGGCGGCGCTGGTGGTCTGGACAGCTGGAGGGAAGCCTGGAGACTCTCGCTCAGGGATATTCTCATCCTGACAGACCAGCAGAGAGAGCTGCGCTGGAGAGAGGAGCTGTTCTTCAGTGTGGGCCGAAGGAGAGCCGTGGACACTCTGCAGGGCCACATGAATCTCAGTCTACAGCCATTCTTCAGAGCAGCAGCTCTGTCCGGCCAGCAGGAGGAGCTACTGCAGGTGCTGGACTCAGGTGAGGAGCAGAATCTAAACAGTGGTTGGCATATGTTGACTTTTGAGGGTACTGATGGTTTGGCTGTTTTCTCAGTGGCTGCAGGCAGCAGTGGTGATCTGGGAGTAGCGGCCCGGTGTCTCGCCTGTATCGCTGATGTTCTCGGCTGTCTGGCTGGTGAGGGTAAAGGCGGTTTGCGCAGTGGACCAGCAGCAAATCCATCATGGGCTCCTGCTTTTAAGCTCCTAGAAGGGGGAAACTTACCTGCAGGTGTCCAAGAACTGGCCAATCAAAGAAAGCACTGGCTCAGCAGGTCAGAATTGTAAAAAAAAAAAAAAATAAAAATGCATACATTTGAGAGTTGTAATTTTTGATAATTTTCTTGTCGATTTTGTCTTTGCTTTCTAAAGACCAGATTTGTTGGTGAGAGCCGCCAGGCATTATGAGGGGGCGGGACAGATACTGCTGCGGAAGGCAGTGATGTCAGCGCGTGAGTTTGTGTTCATTGGTCAAGGAGAAATGCCGCCCATGGGCGAATGGCAGGAAGTGGAGTGTCCTGCTCGACTGGATCTGTCAGGTGAGAACAGCATTCTTCATTTCAGCCGCACAGAGAGTTCTGTGTTTATGTTTGACAGTGATGTGTGGCATTTGGAGTTGAACTGAGAATGCCTTTTTAAATGGAAGTTCAGTTTTCGAATTTAAACTGAATGCAGAATTGCAATTTGAAATTGCAGTGAAGACATTTAGAATGTTAAAAGAGATTTCGATTTCAATTGAATAATGTTCTTTTGAACTTTCAGTGAACTTTCTATTCATCAAAGAGTCCTAAATAAAAATGCATCAGTTTCCACAAAACTATTAGGCAGCAGAACTGTTTTCAACACTGATAATAATAAGAAATGTTTCTTGAGCAGCAAATCAGCATATTTGTAGGATTTCTGAAGGATCATGTGACACTGAAGGCTGGAGTAATGATGCTGAAAATTCTGAAAAATATATTCAAATATAAAAAGTAATACTAAATTGTAGTAATAGTTCACAATATAACAGTTTTTAATGTATTTTTATCAAAGAAATGCTGAGCATAAGAGACTTTTTTCCAAAGAAATAAGAAATCTTACTGACCTCAAACTTTTAAGTTTCAGTAGTAGTGCGGATGTATTTAGTTTATTTCATTCTATTTAAAAAATTATCTTTTGTTGACTGAATTGAAGCATTCTTAATTTTCCAAAATGCCTTTCCTATGTTGAAATCTCTGAAATACAGTTCTCTTTAAGTCAAGTAAAATTCATCTCAAAAGTATTTAGGTTTTCTTGGGTCTTTGACGTTGTGTGTTTGGATACCTCATCAGGTGGCTGGAGTGACACTCCTCCTATAGCGTTTGAACATGGAGGACTGGTGGTCAATGTGGCAATCAAGGTGGATGGAAAACGGCCAATTGGAGCTCGAGTTCGGCGTGTTCCAGAGCCTCGTCTGCTGTTAGTCAGTAGCAGCGGTGAACCGGCCTGCAGCATCTCCACAGAAACACTCTGTGAGGATCTTACTGACCTGGAAGACTATTACCAACCTCACGCTCCGGGTGAGAGACTTATGTAGACATTTTCTGTGGGATCTGACACTCTGAAACATCAACACAGTGCACAACACATGTTTGTTCTTGAGATTGTTTTGATGTTGAACATACAGTAAATGTACAAGTTGTGTGTTTGTCTTGTAGGTGCCCTGCTAAAAGCCGTGTGTGTGTGCAGTGAGCTGGTGTGTGTATCGTCTCCTGTCTCTCTGAAAGAGCAGTTGTTACAGCGTTGGGGTGGAGGACTGGAGATCCACAGCTGGTCTTCATTGCCACATGGATCTGGTCTCGGTGCATAAAACACCTTTGAGTAACTTCACTATTTAAATATACAGTAAACCCGCGGTCACACTAGACTTTTCGTTCCATTGACTTCCATTCATACGCATACGAATGCGTCAGACTGGAAATATTTCACATTTCAGTGCATAGCAAAGCTTTGTGAACTCTTGTGAAATTCGCATCACATGATACCTTTTGATGAACGGCAGATCGATACGTCACCGCATGACCTCTTATCTGAATTAAAATAACATAAATTTAAAACTGCAGTGCTGCATGAACGTGGAGTAGATTGTATGCTTTTACATTTTAGATATATTATAATTTGTTACGTGTTAAATTTAAGTTTTTAAAAAGATGCTGCACAGCTTGACATCATATCATGACTGTTGCAGTCTAGTGTGACTGTGGCTTTATAGTTTTTTGCGTTAACACAAAGACGTCTCCCATACAAATGGGAATGGAAGAGAGAACTGTAATGTATAATGACATCTAGATAATGTATTAATATAATATATAAAATAAATCATAATTAAGTTGTGTGTGTGTTTGTATTTCTAGGCACCAGCAGTATCCTGGCAGGTGCAGCTCTTGCAGCAGTGTACAGATGCACAGGACGGAGCTACGACACAAACTCTCTCATTCATGATGTGCTTTACCTGGAGCAGATACTCACCACCGGTATGAGAGATGCTTTTATTCCCAAAATGGAACACATCGCTTCATTTCTAGAGTAATATAGAGTTTTACTGGGCTGTGAAACTTGACCAAACAGGAGTCAAATTTTTTTTTAACAAGCTGAATTTGAAGGCATTTTGTATTTTTGTTGCTGGTTTTCAGGTGGAGGATGGCAGGACCAGGTTGGTGGGTTGTTTGGAGGAGTGAAACTGGCCCGATCTGCAGCTCAGTTACCGCTGAGAGTGGAAGTAGAACAGCTCTCTCTGACTCAGGACTTCCTGTCTGTCCTGCAGCAGCATCTTCTTCTGGTTTACACTGGAAAGACACGTTTAGCACGGAACCTGCTGCAGGTATGAGCGGCTGATGGTGACGGTCAGACTTCATGAATGATGTGTTCTGTTTTACTGGATCACTGTGTGTGTGCAGGACGTGGTGCGGAGCTGGTATGCGCGTTTACCCTCCATCGTACAGAACGCAGAACAGCTGGTGACCAATGCAGAGGAGTGTGCTGAAGCCTGCAGAGATGGTGAGAGACACACTCATTAATATAAGATTTTGTCTGACTCTTTACTTGGTTCTGTCCCTGTCAGGATCTCTCCTCAGATTGGGGGAGTGTATGAACACATACTGGCAGCAGAAGAAGCTGATGGCTCCAGGCTGTGAGCCGGCGGCAGTGAGATCCATGATGAACGCACTTCAGCCGCTGAGTTTAGGACAGAGTCTGGCAGGAGCAGGTGGGGGAGGATTCCTGTTCTTACTCACCCGTGAGCCGCAGCAGAAGGAAGCAGTGAGAGAGATTCTCACAAACATACAGGTGAGTCAGAGAAACTGGTTCAACCTCTACAGAATGAAAACATGTAAAGAAGAATGGTTGTTTTGTATCCAGACTGTAGAAGCTGTGAGGTGAATTGTTTTTGAAAGGCTTGTGTTTACTGTCCTAAAACTAATTCACTAACTTTTAATTTAACCACTTGTAAAAAAGGAAAAACACCAGTGGTTTGAGTAAAATGTATTTTATGAAAGTTGTTGGTCCTGCTGTTGTGTTTGACAGGGCATCGGTTCCTTCAGTGTTCATTCAGTGGAGCTGGATATGGATGGGATCTCAATCATTCAGAAGAGCTCTGAACAACAGCAGATGACATAAGTCTGAGTGCCTTGTAAATATCAGTAAAATTGGGATTTTTTTTCTGTAAATGTATCATTTATTAGTGTTTGCATTTCATGTTTTAACTTTTCTCTTTCTTGAAGCATTATATTAAATCTACAGAAATACCTGAGATTTTCTTTCCTTTTTTACTAAATTTCATAAACTGTTATTTTAAGAAAATGTTGTACTCTGACTATGATCTCAATGGTGTAGACAGTAAAGTGTGTGGCAAAGTAATTTTTGATGCAATCGAGCCGGGTTCGATTCCACCCTTTACCAAACTTTTTTTTCTCCATTTTCAAATCTCATATAACATCGGGTAGGCGTAGGGAGGGCTTATATTGTCCCAATACGGTGGCATCCATTTAATTATTTGAATTAATTATAATTTACACTCACTATGTTGTTATTATTGCATACCGTTTTATAATGTTCTACAATACTAAGGTGCAGATAATTGGTACTATTTGAAATAAATAGTATAAATAGCAGAAGATCCTGCTATTTTAACATAGTGTAAATAGAATCTATAGTTATTTGCACTTAGTGTAAATAGCATATTGCTAGGAAAATACTGCTAGTTTTACTTAGTGTAAATAGCATTTAACTAAGATTAATTAATGTTGTAGAAGTATTGTTCATTCTTAGTTCATGTTTACTAATGTTAGCATAACTAATGAAGTCTTTCCAAAATATTGTTCAAATTGTTACTGCCTTTTGTTATTATTTTGGAATAACAGTAGAAATGCATAAAAACACTTTGAAATGTATAATTAATATTTAAAATATAAAATAAAAAATAATGTTAAAGGGGTCATATGATGTTGCTAAAAAGAACATTATTTTGTGTATTTGGTGTAATGAAATGCGTTTATGCGGTTTAAGGTTCAAAAAACACATTATTTTCCACATACTGTACATTATTGTTTCTCTTCTATGCCCCTGCCTTCTGAAACGTGTAGTTTTTTTACAGAGCTCATCTCGCTGAAAAGCGAGGTGTGCTCTGATTGGCCAGCTATCCAATGCGTTGTGATTGGCCGAATGCCTCAAGCCAATTACAAACGAGCCATTAGTTGCATCCAGTGGGGACATAATTACTGATTATAATGACTTCTACTGTCTTTTTACTCGTTGCGTTGAATCGCCCCGCTTAAACATAAAACCGTGTACATTTGTTATCAGAGAAACGACAAACAACAAGCGCTACTCTACACTGCTTAAATATTTTCTGTACCTGGACTCGAGGACCCCCTCGAAAACGAGATGGTTCATCTCAAGGGGTTATTCCTCTTCAATAAATAAATGTCAATTAATCAATTAATTAAACCTTTTATTTGATTGATTTTTGGTAATTTGTTTCAATTTATTTAAATACTTACAGGCTGTGTGTCAGAACAGCTGGCATTGTAGGTTCAGGAAACGGTCCTACATAAAATCCATTGCATACATCTGAATATTTGGGTTGAATGGTTCTGGAACTTAACCACAAATTTCTAGTTGAGTCCTCTTTTGGAAGGCCAAAAAAAGTATTTTCACTTTCACGACGAAACACACAGCGTCTCCACAACATGGCGGCTGCAGTGACAGCAACAATAAAGTTACGCCTTCTTTCTTTGCGGGAACATTTGGGTGGTGTAATGCAAATCTTCTCACATCGTGAAGTAGACATGTGGGGGCATATTTAAACGAGGCGTTTTAGGAGGGCATGGACAAGTCTTAACTTTTATAAAGAATATCTCTTTGGGTTTGAGACTTTAGTCTATGCAACTTTAGGGATCTTATCTATTCATGAACAGCTTGTAACACTCCAAAGAGAAAGGAAAAACGTGTAATCGCATCATATGACTCCTTTAAAAAATTGCAAAATATAATTATTTTTGTTGTCTCTATATCCATATATATATATATATATCCCTATTACACTTGTTTTTGCATTTTCTTGGTTAAATAAACATTACATTAAAAGAGAGAACAAAAATAATTATATTTTGCAATTTTTGTGTACTATATATATATATATATATATATATATATATATATATATATATATATATAATAGTATCTCACAGAAGTGAGTACACCCCACACATTTTTGTAAATATTTTATTATAATTTGTAAAATATTTTATCTTTTCGTGTGACAACACTGAAGAAATTATACTTTGCTACAATATAAAGTAGTGCATGTACAGCTTGTATAATAGTGTAAATTTGCTGTCCCCTCAAAATAACTCAACACACAGCCATTAATGTCTAAACCGCTGGCCAAAAAAGTGAGTACACCCCTAAGCGAAAATGTCCAAATTGGGCCCAATTAGCCATTTTCTCTCCCTGGTGTCATGTGACTCGTTAGTGTTACAAGGTCTCAGGTGTGAATGGGGAGCAGGTGTGTTTAATTTGGTGTTATCACTCTCCCTCTCTCGTACTGGTCACTGGAAGTTCAACACAGCACCTCATGGCAAAGAACTCTCTGAGGATCTGAAAAAAAGAATTGTTGCTCTACATAAAGATGGCGTAGGCTAAAAGAAGATTGTCAAGACCCTGAAACTGAGCTGCAGCACAGTGGCCAGAACAGGCCTTGCCATGTTCGACCAAAGAAGTTGATTGCACGTGCTCAGGGTCATATCCAGAGGTTGTGTTTGGGAAATAGACGTATGAGTGCTGCCAGCATTGCTACAGAGGTTGAAGGGGTGGGGGGTCAGCCTGTCAGTGCTCAGACCATACGCCGCACACTGCATCAAATTGGTCTGCATGGCTGTCGTCCCAGAAAGAAACTTTTCTAAAGATGATGATCAAGAAAGCCCGCAAACAGTTTGCTGAAGACAAGCAGACTAAGACTTGCGGCACTGGAGAGATACAGTTTATTGAGGGAACCATGAATGCCAATATTTACTGTGACATACTGAAGCAGAGCATGATCCCCTCCCTTCAGAGACTGGGCCGCAGGGCAGTATTCCAACATGATAACGACCCCAAACACACCTCCAAGACCACCCGGGTAAAGGTGGTGGACTGGCCAAGCATGTCTCCAGACCAAAACCCTATTGAGCATCTATTTGGCATCCTCAAACAGAAGGTGGAGGAGCGCAAGGTCTCTAACATCCACCAGCTCTGTGATGTCATCATGGAGGAGTGGAAGAGGACTCCAGTGGCAACCTGTGAAACTCTGGTGGACTCCATGCCCAAGAGGGTTAAGACAGTTCTGGAAAATAATGGTGGCCACACAAAATATTGACACTTTGGGCCCAGTTTGGACATTTTCACTTAGGGGTTTACTCACTTTTGTGGCCAGCGGTTTAGATATTAAAATTATTTTGAGGGGACAGCAAATTTACACTGTTATACAAGCGGTACACTCACTACTTTACACTGTAGCAAAGTGTCATTTCTTCAGTGTTGTCACATGAAAAGATATAATAAAATATTTACAAAAATGTAAGGGGTTTACTCACTTCTGTGAGATACAGTATGGTATATATGTATATGTATATATATATATTATATATATAATGGCTCTTTATAAATGCCTCATTTAAAAACACCACCGCACCACTGCTAAGTTTATAGCTTGTTTGGTAATGCTTTAAACAAATGTATCCACTTATTTTAATTTCATTTTAACTTTTCTAAATGTCCAAAGTGTTCCCAACACTTCCTTGTGCTGACTGCGGTATTAATGTTTTCGGTCAAACAAATTTGAAGTAAACTGAAAGTAAAGACTAGTCTGCTGTCTTTACTGTGTAATGTACTGTGAAACTCCGACACAAGTAAAATGGACTTAGGTAAGCATTTATTCTCTTGAAAATAATCACCTTTTCACTCATAGTAAACATTACATTTGTAAAACTTTACAGTAAGGTCATATTATATAATGACGATATAATGCATTAATGAGTAATAGCCTACATCTTATAGCGTTTATTAATGTTTATTAATAGTTAATAAAAAATATAACTTCATTGTTCATGTTATGTCAAGTCCATTAAATAATAACAGATACAAACTTTTGATTTTAGTAATTTATTATAAAGTGAACATTAAAGCGAACAGTATTTTTGATTGTTAGTTCAAGTTAGCCTGTATTGAAATATGAACCTCGTTGTAAAGGGTTACGTTACCATTACTTTTAATCACACTGTTCACTGTTTCATTTTCATATTAGTCTATAAAGATAATAAGGCTTTTAAATCTTGGTTTAATTTCCAAAACACAATCATGTATTCTTTGTGATTTGCCACAACGGCAATGATGTGTAAATGTGTTCGCTGTGTTTCTCTATATAGCTATTATGAACGACTATTACTAACAAGATTAAAATTATGGATGATAATTACCACTGATATAACAGATGAACTCCTATAATAAAGGATACTTTGTTGGTCATATACAATTGTTGGTCAAGGATGCTTCAAAACTGATTATTTCCTGTAGGGGAAAGTGGGGTAAGTTGACCCACCCCCCTGTATCTTTACTGTACACTTTTACTGTCATGGTACCATGTATTTTGGAATTACGCCAATTTTTTTGATAGACTGTGAAAAGCAGAGACAAATGGGAGGAGTGAAAAGGCATTTACTTTAAAAACGGTTTTTGGCTTGTCAAAAACAGATGTGATGGCTACGAATGGGTTACATCACAGAAAAAATAGGTCTAAAATATTTGATGTGAATCATTTAGCTAAAGGTTAGCATGAATTTGTAAGCTAGCTTGTTTTTTCCAAAATGCCAGTTATGGGGCAAAGTGAGCCAAAACCTGTGGAGTAAGTTGAGTCCGCACTTTAACTTACCCCAAATCTCTGAAGTATAAACTGTATTTTAATGTGATATTATGCATATGGTTTAGTTTATCATATACATATATTATTTGTAGTTTATTTGATAGGGACAGTGTACAAGTGCACCATCCTTCTCTGAGAACCAGAAGATGCTTTTCACCACATTATAATCATATATCTTTCCACCTGTAGTCCCTAATGGCCTGTTCAACACTGCAGAGAAGCTACCATGCCAAGAATCTTTTGACTAAAATGTTTATTATTTTCTGTGACATTTATTCCTTCATTCTAATTCAGTCATTTTTTTATTTTATTTTACTCAACAAACTCTGTTTAGTCTGTTTTTGGGAAGGTTAAAACTTTGGTGTCCAACGTATTGTTTCAGAAATGCAAAAAATGTAAGATTAAAAAAAAATTTAACTTTATTTGATTGGTTTTATTTTGTTTAAGATAGCTTTAAGAAAATATGACTGTTTGTAAAATTAAATTTGATTATTAAATTCATTTTTAAAAGAGGTAAATCATCTTTAAAAGTTTATATGGATTTGAATCAGATTCAGTCAGATAGTCAGTTTAAACCCAGATGGTGCATCTTACCACTGACTTGAGTCAACTTACCCCTAACCTGGGAAAAACTGAGCCACAGGAACACAGTCTCTATGCTGGGGATGGGTATAGCTGCAACCTGGAGATTTCTAAGAGGATATTTTTATTTTATAAACAATAAAAATTAAATCATATTGTCAGGGTCTTGTCCTGACAGTCTTGTTGTACTGTTTTGCCTTTGTTTAATCTTTCTTTGTTTGCCTTATGCCTGAGCACATGGCTTTGTCTTTGTGTTGGCCATGTGCTCTCCCTGCCTAACAGCTAGTTGGTGCTATGTCCGCCTCATCTATTGATATTGATATACTTATGCAATATCATTTTGCATAAGTGTGTTTTGTTCTCTGTTGCAGGTGATGCCCAATATCTCTCAGAGCTGAGGATTGTGTTAATGGGGTATAGAGCTGCTGGTAAAAGTACAACAGGAAACAGCATCCTGGGCAGAGAGGAGTTTGACTTGAAGACACCTGCTCAGTGTGTGAGGAGACATGGAGAAGTAGCAGACAGACACATCACCATCATTGAAGCTCCTGGATGGTGGAGGAGTTACACTGTAGAGAAGAGTCCTGAGTTACTGAAACAGGAGATTGTGCTCAGTGTGTCTCTATGTCCTCCAGGACCACATGCTGTACTACTGATCATACGTGTGGATGATAGATTTAAAGAGTCACACAGAAAAGCACTGCAGGGTCATCTGGATCTTCTCGGTGAGAGAGTCTGGAGTCACACTATAGTGCTGTTCACTCATGGAGACTCTCTGTTAGACACATCTATAGAGCAGCACATTGAGAGTGAAGTGCAGGATCTCCAGTGGCTGCTGGACAAATGTGGGAACAGATATCATGTTCTCAACAATAAGAACAGGAGTGACGACACTCAGATCAAGGAGCTGCTGGAGAAGATTGAGGAGACAGTGGCACAAAACAACGGCTTCCATTTTCAAATAGACAGAAAGATTTTACAGGAGATTAAAGAGAGAAGAAGAGCAGAGGAAGAGAGAGCAGAAGAACGAATGAAGAGGATGAAAAAACAAAGCGAAAACATCAGATCACAGATGAGTGAGTCAACATACTTCATAGTGCAGCCACAGCTGTGTTTTGTTATTCTGCTCTGTGTTTCTCTGTTCTGTGGTAGATGGATGTTTTTAAGAGAATTTAAGGGAAAAATTAACAAAAACATTAGATTCCAGTGACTTGAGATTTGTTGGATCAGTGTGAAAATGACGGTCATGTTTCCTGACATTATCAGTCCAACAGCAAATGTTGCTGATGTTTCTGGTGTTTGTTGGTTATAATCTGTGCTTAGCATTTCATGAACATCATATTTAATTCAATCATACAGGCTCAGTGTCACTTTGGGATCCTGATAACCCTGTCAGGATTTTTTTGTGATAATGACTGCACATTATTCCTGACTTATTTTATATAGAAATTTTAGGGTCAATCCATCTCAAGTGGGTGGATGGAGATTGCTTGATCATTTTTAATTTTCCTAAGTTCTTTGAGTGCTAACCTCTTTGTATTGGTATTTTGTAAGCTTGATTTAACCACTGTAATTGTTTTAGAGTCATAGTCCACAAGATATTTTGGTTATTTGGTTATAAATCCCCTTTGGATGTTTGCAGAGGCTTCCCTAGTGGACAACTGTTCTATGGCAGCTGACCACCCACACAAGTTTTTGCTGTCACACTGTTTACACACATTGTGAATTGTGAAAACTAAAATGTATTTTTAATTTACCTTGAAAAAAGCTGGCAGAAAATAGAGTCTTATGAGAATTATCCTCAGACTTAATCCAGAATTTAGTAAAACATTTATCTTTATTTCAAGTATGTCTTTAAGCCCTTTAAAATTCTTGTCTAAATATTTTCCCCCAAATAAGCTCTTTAAACTATCTATAAAATTTCAAACCTGGACGATTTGCATCTGCACTATTTGCATTTACATTTATTTATATTTAGTCATTTAGCAGATGCTTTTATCCAGAGGACAATAGAAAAAGACAATCCAATGAGTACAAAAGAAGCAATCAAAACTAACAAAAGAGCAACAATATGTGCAAATGACAAGTCTCGATTAGCCTAACGCAATAAATTAGGTATCAAAGATGAAATAATAGCTATAATAAGTGCAAATTATATTGTCGCAGTAATAATAGCAAGTTTTTAATTTATTCTATATATATATTTATAGTAAAAAAAGTAAAGACACATATACACAAACACTAAATAGAAAGGTAGTGTTAGTTTTTTTTAAATAAAAAAGATGAATAGATGAAGTAGAATTAAAATAGAATAGAAAGTACTAGAGTTAGAGGGTCAAATAAAGATGGAACAGATGTATATGCACTATAATCTATAATATGCATATGTATATGCACTATAATCTCAGGCACTCCCTAAAAATGTGACTTGAATCCTTCCCATTATAATAATGTCCCTGAATGTGGAACTTTAATCTTGATCATTACATTTGGGCTTAAATTATAAGGATAAGGAGCAAGAATTTGCCAAATGTTTTTATGTTAATATACCTTGTAATGTGCTTTAAAGATCAGGGTTTTTTGTTGTTGTGGGCCATTTCAATTCAATTCAGTTCAAGTTTATTTGTATACTGCTTTTCCTAATACAAATCGTTACAAAGCAATATTACAGAAAATTAAGTTTCTACAATATATTTAGTAGTATCTCATCAGTAGTGACTGACAGTTAATGGCAGAAATGTATGGAAAAATCAATTAAAGACGTAATCAAACAGGCGATGAACACTACTAACAGCAATTATTATATGATGCAATCAAACTTATAGCAAAATTTGGTAGTTCTGTATGTTGTTTCAGGGTTGGAATCATCTGAGGGGTGGGCATCATCTCTTCTCAGGTGTTCTGGATCCAGATTGAAGCTGTTTGTAAATCCTAGTTATGGCAAAAACAGAGAAACAAACAGAGACATAATTAGCATAGTTTGTTTAACCCAAGCTTAAGAATAATAATGTGCAATTGATCAAATATAACTGCAGTACAAGATTATGAGATGCATTATTTGAATGCTTGGCCAAAGAGATGAGTCTTTAATCTAGATTTAAGCAGAGAGAGTGTGTCTGAACCTCAAATGTTATCAGGAAGGCTATTCCAGAGTTTGGGAGCCAAATGCGAAAAAGCTTTACCTCCTTTAGTGGACTTTGCTATCCGAGGTACTACCAAAAGTCCAGAGTTTTGTGACCTTAGGGAGCGTGATGAATTGTAGCGTGGTAAAAGGCTAGTTAGGTATGCAGGAGATAACCCATTTAGGACATTATAAGTAAGTGATAATATTTTGTAACTGATACGGAACTTAATAGGTAGCCAGTGCAGAGACTGTAAAATTGGGGTAATATGATCATATTTTCTTGACCTGGTAAGGACTCTAGCTGCTGCATTTTGGACTACCTGTAGCTTGTTTATTGAGGATGCAGAACAACCACCTAGCAGTGCATTACAAGTCTTGATGTCATGAATTCATGAACTAGCTTTTCTGCATCAGAAACAGGTAACATGTTTTGTAGCTTGGCAATGTTTCTAAGATGGAAGAAGGCTGTTTTTGTAACATGGGAAATATGATTTTCAATAGACAATTTGCTATCTGATGTAATTCCCAGATTTTTGACTGTAGAGGAAGTAACAGTACATCCGTCTAATTGCAAATTGTAATCCAAGAGATTCTGTGTACTGTGGTTTGGTCCAATAAATAATATCGCTGTCTTATCTGAATTTAATAGATGAAAATTATTGGTCATCCAATCTTTTACATTTTTAACACTCCGTTAGCTTAGATAATTTAGAAGTTTGATCTAGCCTTGTTGAGATATATAGTTGAGTATCATCAGCATAACAGTGGAAACTAATCCCACATTTTCTAATAATATTACCAAGGGGCAACATGTATATTGAAAATAGCAGAGGACCTAGAACAGATCCTTGTGGCACTCCATACTTAGCTGGTGATAACTGAGATGACTCTTGTTTAAATAAACAAAGTGGTAGCGATCGCACAGGTAGGATCTAAACCATCTTAAAGGAACACTACACTATTTTTTAAAATAGGGAGTTGAAAAATGAGCCTATTTTAAAAAATAGTGAAGTGTTCCTTTAAAGCCTACCCTTGAATACCCATATAGTTTTGTAATCGATCTACGAGTATGTCATGATCTATGGTGTCGAACACAGCACTATGATCAAGTAAAACTAGCAATGAGATGCAGCCTTGGTCTGACGCAAGAAGCAAGTCATTTGTAATTTTAACAAGTGAATTCCATGACACATAAAATGCCATGATGCAAAACTGGTGGATTTGCAATTACTAATACATATAGTACAGGTAATCAAAAAAAAAGAAAAAAAAAAGGATAATCCAAAATGGTTGAGCAACCAACTTTGGAATTTTTTTGACCAAATGAGATGGATTGACTTTTCATTAAAAGTATTTAGTGCAATTATTTACAGATACATGTATTTTGTCTTTGTTGCAGGTGACACCCAACATCTCTCAGAGCTGAGGATTGTGTTAATGGGGTATAAAGAAGCTGGTAAGAGTTCATCAGGAAACAGCATCCTGGGCAGAGAGGAGTTTGACTTGAAGACATCTGCTCAGTGTCTGAGGAGACATGGAGAAGTAGCAGACAGACACGTCACTGTCATTGAAGCTCCAGGATGGTGGAGTGATTTCACTGTAGAGGAGAGTCCTGAGTTACTGAAAGAGGAGATTTTGCTCAGTGTGTCTCTATGTCCTCCAGGACCACATGCTGTACTACTGATCATACGTGTGGACATTGGATTTAAAGAGAATGAGAGAAAAGCATTGCAGGGGCATCTGGATCTTCTCAGTGAGAGAGTTTGGAATCACACTATAGTGCTGTTCACCTGTGGAGACTCTCTGTTAGACACATCTATAGAGCAGCACATTGAGAGTGAAGGGGAGGATCTCCAGTGGCTGCTGGACAAATGTGGGAACAGATATCATGTTCTCAACAATCAGAACAGGAGTGATGACACTCAGATCAAGGAGCTGCTGGAGAAGATTGACGAGACAGTGGCACAAAACAACGGCTTCCATTTTCAAGTGCAGCCACAGTTGTGTTTTGTTATTCTGCTCTGTTTCTCTGTTCTGTCTGTTTTTATGTGGGTGATGAACATTATTAAGAGACTTAAATTAAAAGAACGTCAGTTTCCAGTGATTCTAGAGTACCCTATCGAATGTTTACTTCACGTTGCGTTATGGGTTACACTCCTGTTTACCCTGTTACTGAAACCTGATTTGTTAACATTTGTGTAACTGCAAAAAACCTATGGTGCTTTAGCCCACCAGAATGGGCGGAGACGACCTGTATATCAGTCGGCTTGGACCGCCATTCATCATAATCTTCTTCTTCGGAGACAAGACCATCTTTTCACTGAAGAAGAAGCCGAAGAAGCAGAAAGAAGTTGCTCACCTGTCTGGGTAGCGCCCTCGCAGAGGCTGTGCTCACTGAGACTTCATGTTCTCATTGTGGAAACATGAGTCTCTCCCTTTTTCGCTTGCGCATTGCCTTCTTCCATGGTCCTCCCCATTCTACTCTCCCGTTTCCTTTCTTGCCCAAGAGCAAGAAACAGGAGCAGTGGGCCTCATCCCTCGGACTTGAGTGAGATAACGTCGCACAATCGCCCATGTACCTTACTCTCCCCGCAGCGCCTCAATTCGCCGGTGTGTTTTACACTTGAGGATCAGTGCCACTTGTTGGCTACAAGTGGTCTGTCTTTCGGCGCTTCTGAGGAGAAGGTGATCGTTGACAACTCTATGTCCTTAAAGGCATCTGATGCTGAAGAGTAGGCGGATTTCGGTGAGGAGCCTGAAGCCCCTGCTCTATCTCAGTCTCCAGCATAGATTTGGAGCTGATCCACATCCTCACGAAGCCAGTGGGGGAACTTGGCCTGGATTGGGGGGCCCCAGATGAGCCCACCCCCCACCTCCTCGAAGAGTGGTTCTTAAAGGGGCACTGTCAACCTCCCCCCTGGCAGTTTTACAGCTCCTTTCATGCCTGCAGGTCATGACAAGCTCACCAAAACATAGCGGGCACCCTACTCGTCAACCTCCCCCCTGGCAGTTTTACAGCTCCTTTCATGCCTGCAGATCATGACAAGCTCACCAAAACATAGCGGGCACCCTACTTGGCACATGTAACCCCTTCTATTGCAGCTGCTCTCACCACTGTTGACAGTGCTGTGGAAAAAAGTTTTCAGCAAACTCCCCTATGGCGTTATTTCCCTGTCAAATGTCGAGAGCGCATTATTGTAGCGCGAAAGTACATTAATATAATGCGCGAGCGCGAATCTCTCTGCTCGCGCGTGGGATATAATGTGCAGGGTGCGAATCTCTCTCCTCGAGTGCGGAATATAATGTGCGGAGCGCGAATCTCTCTGCTCGCGCGTGGGAACTGGGCGCACGCTCTCAGATACACGTTGCTCTTGTAAGAATTTTCTCTGGGCTCGCTCAGAGAGTATGCCTGCACTTAAAACGTGTTCAGTGCAATCGCGAACCTCTCCTCTTCGCTTAAAGTAAGCGTGTATGTGCTTAGACTGTGTCCCGTGCATTCACGCATGTAGCGCGAAAGTACATTAATATAATGCGCGAGCGCGAATCTCTCTGCTCGCGCGCAGGATATAATGTGCGGGGCGCGAATCTCTCTCCTCGAGCGCAGAATATAATGTGCGGAGCGCGAATCTCTCTGCTCGCGCACGGGAACTGGGCGCACGCTCTCAGATACACGTTGCTCTTGTAAGAATTTTCTCTGGGCTCGCTCAGAGAGTATGCCTGCACTTAAAACGTGATCAGTGCAATCGTGAACCTCTCCTCTTCGCTTAAAGTAAGCGTGTATGTGCTTAGACTGTGCCCGTGCGTTCACGCATGGCCAAGTACTCTTCTCTTCGATTTCTTTCTCTTTGCTTTTGGCATAAACACTGTCAAAACGGCAACAACCAATCAGAAATAGGCTTCCACGACTGACCAATGAAAACGCGCTATCATACATGGAATCTTATTGGTTGATGTGCATTTCGGCTCTTTTTCATGAGCCCGCTCGTTTGACTCAGCTCACTGAAAAGAGCCGGCTCTTTTGGCTCACAAACGGCTCTTTAAAAAACAATAATGTTTTGACTATGATAGGTGTGAAAGCAATTCTAATTAATTCAAATTATTAAATGAAATCATACTCACAATGTCTCACAATTTCTTTAAAAATGCATTGATTTGTTATGAAAAAAGAATACTATTAAACATTTGCATTTAAATTACAACTTTTTAATGTATAGAAACAACAACATTACAAAACAAATACAATCTGAATCTGAACAACATAATAGAACCCATATTAAAGAAAAATAAATAACTGAAAGGATTAAACTGGTCCCTCTTTTTTGGCATGTTATATAAGCAACATGAACTATCTCACTAGATATGTTTTGTATAACTAGCATGAACACACACACGCACAATGCTGATCATATTTTTATTTTATGAGAGATTTGCATTCAGAAATGCATGCTGACTTACTTTCGAGGGGCTGATGCGGAGGTGGTGTGTGTGTGATGGCTCGGCCCCTCCCTCATGTCATATAATTGGTTGACACCTCGTGTATGATTGACAGGAACAGAATGTGAGGCTGATCAGACAGTCGAAACGAATATGTGCGCCTTTAGGCCTATATAATATTTTTTTTTTGTTCTTTGAATTAGTCAATTATTTTAAATAAAATAAAATGCATCCATTATTTCATTCTCTTAGAGTCGGCTCATTCGCGAACGACCCATCATGGAATAAGTTCACTGAAGTTCAATCAAGACGAGCCGAGATGGATCCGCCGAATCGACGATCTCAGGTAACCAGTTTTATTTGTTTTTATGTTAAATATGTCAAATGTATCTTATAAATGTCTGGGAAGAGGGTGATTGGATTATTTTACATATAAATTACCTAGACTGTCAACCACATTGTTCACACTACGTGCCATGCCCATTGAAGGTTAGATTTTTTAGATTATTATTTAAAAAAATAATAATAATAAAAAAGAAAACAGTGCGTGATTGATTATAACACTCAACGATGCAATCCGCGATAAAGAAAATCCATTGCAGATGACACTTTTCATTAATTTCACATCACTTCATTCGTGACAGCCATAGATAACATAATTTACTGGGGCATTTTGCCCCCCTTATCTTATTCCCCCCGAATATTTGTTTCAATTTAGCAGTTGATCTCGCTACGTACTTAATGTTTAATCACTGTTGTGATTGCACGAGACAATGTGTGTTAATTATCAGACGTAAAATATTATTTTTTGCCTTTTGGAAATCGGGCTTTCAGATATATTTGGCTAAAAAATCTAACCTTCAATGGGCATGGCACGTAGTGTGAACAATGTGGTTGACAGTCTAGGTAATTTATATGTAAAATAATCCAATCGCCCTCTTCCCAGACATTTCTAAGATACATTTGAAATATTTAACATCAAAACAAATAAAACTGGTTACCTGAGATCGTCGATTCGGCGGATCCATCTCGGCTCCTCTTGATTGAACTTCAGTGAACTTATTCCATGTGTTCCATGTGCGGTTCAATATCAACCAATAAGATTCCATGTACGATGTCGCGTTTTCATTGGTCAGTCGTTGAAGCCTATTTCTGATTGGTGTTCATTGGTCAGTAGTTTTTGTGTATTTATGATTGGTGTGGTAATTGAAGAGAAGAGTACTTGGCCATGTGTGAACGCACGGGACACAGTCTAAGCACATACACGCTTACTTTAAGCGAAGAGGGGAGGTTCGTGATTGCACTGAACACGTTTTAAGTGCAGGCATACTCTCTGAGCGAGCCCAGAGAAAATTGTACAAGAGCAACGTGTATCTGAGAGCGGCGCGCCCAGTTCCCGCGCGCGAGCAGAGAGATTCGCACTCCGCACATTATATTCCGCGCGCGAGCAGAGAGATCCGCGCTCGGGCACATTATATTCCGCGCGCGAGCAGAGAGATTCGCGCTCGCACATTATATTAATGTACTTTCGGGCTACAATAATGCACTCTCGACATTTGACAGGGAAATAACGCCATACTCCCCCCTTTCGAAAAGGCTGTGGCGGCTCATCTGTGTCCAACATCGACCAGCAGGCTCAAGTCTGAAGCACACCCTTCGAAGCCCTGCAGGATGACGTCAGCTCTGGCTAGCAGGGCTTATGCAGTGGCTGGCTCAGCCCTGCATATGATGTCTGTCCTCCAAGTGTAAACAGGAGCCTGGGCTTCAACAGCACCCCCAAAAGGCTAGGAAGTACCCCTTCCCCAACTGCCAAGGTCCCTGCCCTCGCATAGTGCTGGACCCAGAGCCTCAGAAGCCATCCTGATTTGCCACACAAGAAGAGAAGAGTGCTTGTTCTCGCAGAAGCCGGAACTCCCTCAAAGAAAGCTCGCATTCACTCCCACCTCTTTGAGTGGTGGAGGTTTTCTAGCAGGGCACGTCCTGCAAGCTCAGCGTGTGCCCCATCAATTTACCACTGTGATAGCAGACCTGCATATTGTAAAGAGCAAATTTCCTCTCCCTGCACGGTTCCCCACCTTCACATGGCGAGCTGCCATTCATAAAAATATAACCCCTTGCCACCTGGCTGATGGCTTGGAAAGCCATTCCTGGAACAAGTTAAAGCCATTCCTAGAACAAGTTTACTCGCTTTAGTTTGCTCACAGGCTGCCCTGTTTAAGAGGTATCATTCAAATTTTGGTATCATACAGCGACTCTCATGTTCTTTGGTCCGAAGTAAACACATTGCTCACAAAAGGTGCCATAGAACAGGTACCCTTAGCAGACAGCGAGAGAGGATTTTACAGCCATTACTTCTTTGTTCCCAAAAAGACAGCGGGCTCAGACCCATTCTCTTTCTCAGATATCTGAATCGTGCTCTCATGCAATGGCCATTCAGAATGTAAATGCTGAAACAGGTCCTCACACAAATTTGCCCCGCGGACTGGTAACTGACACTGGATTTGAAGAACACATACTTTCATATCCAAATAGCCCCCTGTCACAGACCGTTCTTGAGATTATCATTTGATGGAATGGCCTATCTGTGCACAGTCTTGCCCTTCGGGCTGTCCCTGGCACCCTGCACTCTTATGAAGTGCATGGATGCAAATTGCAGTGAATCATTCTCTCATGGCTGGCCAGACAGTCGGCAGATAAATTCCTGAGGGGTGCTCTGAGGTTAAATCCTCCTTGTCCCAGGACTGTGCTGACGTGCGATATGTCCTTAGTTCTAATTGTCCTTAAGGGCCCTCCCTTGGAGCTGCTACAATCAGCTGGCTTACGGGTCATGTCACTCAAAAACACTTTGCTCTTTGCCTTAGCATCAACCAAAGTGTGGGTGACTTGCAAGCCCTGTCGGTCAGTGCTTCCTGTCTTGAGTTTTGGCCCAACAACTGTAAGGTCGTTCTCCAACTGCGCAGCAGTTACGTGCCCAAGGTGCTCTCAACTCCGTTCAGAGCCGAGGTAATGTCCCGGCTGGCCCTCCCTATGGTGGATGGTGAATAGGGTCAGGACTTATTGTGCTGGGTTTCTTTTTCGTTTAGGTCCGGATGTCGTTCAGACAGTCTGAGCAGTTTTTTTTTTTGTGTTTTGGAGGCTGCTCTAAAGGGCTGCCAATCACAAAGCAAAGGCTTTTTCAGAGAGATCTCACTTGATAAGTAGATGCATTTGCCCTGGCTTATGCCTTAGTCAGCTCGCAGTGCCCTAAAGGTATGAGGGCCCATTCAACGAGAGGAATGACCTCCTCCTGGGCGTGGTCCAGCAGGATTTCCATTGTTGATATTTGTGCGGCCGTCGGCTGGTGATGGATTTTATCTGCTTGAACTGCTGGTTTCTCCCAGAGGTGGAAACAGTTGTATCAGTATCCCCAGCTGATACTGGGACTGAGTTTGGCTTATGTGTTTCAGGGGCCCTTGAGTTAATGCTTCTAAACTGAGCTCGCAGAATGTTAACAAATCTGGCTTCAGTAACTGTAAACAGAAGTGTAACCCATAATGCATTGCAGAATGTTAACAAATCTGGCTTCAGTAACTGTAAACAGAAGTGTAACCCATAATGCATTCTGCGAGCTCAGTTTAGAAGCAAATGTTGCTGATGTTTCTGGTGTTTGTTGGTCAAGAATACTTAAAAACTGTGCTTAGCATTTCATGAACATCATATTTAATTCAATCATACAGGCTCAGTGTCACTTTGGGATCCTGATAACCCTGTCAGGATTTTTTTGTGATAATGACTGTACATTATTCCTGACTTATTTTATATAGGAATTTTAGGGTCAATCCATCTCAAGTGGGTGGATGGAGATTGCTTGATCATTTTTAATTTTCCGAAGTTCTTTGAGTGCTAACCTCTTTGTATTGGTATTTTTTAAACTTGATTTAACCACGGTAATTGTTTTAGGGTCACAGTCCACAAGATATTTTGGTTATTTGGTTATTAGGTCCCGTTTGGATGTTTGCAGAGGCTTCCCTAGTGGACAACTGTTCTATGGCAGCAGACCACCCGCACAAGTTTTTGCTGTCACACTGTTTACACACATTGTGGATTGTGAAAACTAAAATGTGTTTTTAATTTACCTTGAAAAAAGCTTGCAGGAAATAGGGTTTTATGAGAATTATCCTCAGATTTAATCCAGAACTTAGTAAAACATTTATCTTTATTTCAAGTATGCCGTAAGCCCTTTAAAATTCTTGTCTTAATATTTTTTCCCAGATTTCTTCTAGCTCATAGTTTTTACAGCAGGATGCTACCATAGAAAGGACTTGCACTGTATCTCAGACAATTTCAACTTCTTGTCTGCTCTGCCACCAGAGAAAATAGTCCTGAAAGTGAGGGGTATATTTAAAAAAAATTGAACTTCATTAGGCCCCCAAAATAAATCAAGAAGGCACCACAGATGGCAGCCACGGTTTGTCGCTCCTTGGTAATTGTAATTTTTTTTTTTTTTTTTTTTGTTTTATTTTAATTTTCTTTTGATCGGTTTGATAGAAACAAACTCATGGACATCAGAAATGGCTCACCAAATAACTTTAATATATACTAAAAAACAAATAGCCTGTTTCAACCTCACTGATTGGAGTGTTTTTGAAGCTGCAGCCACCAATCTGGCTGAGCTCACAAAGGCTGCAACTTCATATATCAGTTTCTGTGAAGATATGCGCATTCCTACCAGGACATTCTTATCATTAAATAATGATAAACCGTGGTTTACTGGGAAACTCAAACAGCTTCGTCACACCAAAGGATGATACAAATGTGGGGATACAATCTTGTATAACCAGGCCAGGAACAGACTAATAAAGGAGATCAGAGTGGCTAAAAAAAACTACTCTGAAAAGCTGAGAAAAGAGCTCTCAGCCAATGATCCGGCATCAGTTTGGACTGGTCTGAGGAACATCACCGTGTACAAGACACCACCCCCACAGTCTGTGGAGCATCAACAACTGTCTGACAGTCTGAATGTGTTTTAATGCCAATTTGAAAAGGCCAGTCTACCACCCCCCCTTCCACTATGATCTGCACTTCACACATTCACCTAATCCCCCCTGCAAAACCCTCTATACAGTCAGGACTGCTGAGAGGATTATCGGTGCCCCTCTGCCCAGCCTTTAATGCCTGGAACACACCAAGCCGACGAACTAGTGGCAACGAAAGCAGACTGCAGGGTCGGCTCACGTCGGCAGTGTCTGGGTCCAGATTTGCCCTGACACACCAAGCCGATTTTTGACACCCAACGGCCAACTAGCACGTCCGTTCTGCGCCTGCGTAGGAAATACCTTTCCATACCAGCAGGTGGCAGTAGTCCTGGCAGTAGTTACTCAAAGCGGGAAACCGGAAGAAGCTACGGGATACAAAACATATACAAAGAAAAAGCGTATCAGAGTCTTGCTATCCACAGACAGATTTGTGATATTTCTGCATGTATGTCTGCACTATCATGTATGTCTGCACTATATCTGTACTTTCTTCTGCACTGAAAGCTCCTTCCATCAAGTCAAATTCCTTGTGTGTGTAAACATACATGGTAATAAAGCTCTTCTGATTCTGATTCTGAAAACTGGTTGTTTTTCAATTACTCATGCATACAGTACAAGTAATCATGCAGCCAAAAATTAAATAAATAAAAAATAAAATAAAACCCAAAATCAGGAAAATCCTAAATGTTTGAGCAACCAACTTTAGAATTTTTTGACCAAATGAGATTTGACTATTTATTAAATGTATTTAGAGCAGTTATTTACAGATTAGTGTGTTTTGTCTTGCAGGTGATGCCCAGCGTCTCTCAGAGCTGAGGATTGTGTTAATGGGGTATAGAACTGCCGGTAAGAGTTCAACAGGAAACAGCATCCTGGGCAGAGAGGAGTTTGACTTGAAGGCATCTGCTCAGTGTGTGAGGAGACATGGAGAAGTAGCAGACAGACACATCACCGTCATTGAAGCTCCAGGATGGTGGATGAACGAACCTGTAGAGGAGAGTCCTGAGTTACTGAAACAGGAGATTGTGCTCAGTGTGTCTCTGTGTCCCCCAGGAGCACATGCTGTGCTACTGATCATACGTGTGGACACTAGATTTAAAGAGACTGAGAGAAAAGCATTGCAGGGGCATCTGGATCTTCTGGGTGAGAGAGTCTGGAGTCACACTATTGTGCTGTTCACCTGTGGAGACTCTCTGTTAGACACATCTATAGAGAAGCACATTGAGAGTGAAGGGGAGGATCTCCAGTGGCTGCTGGACAAATGTGGGAACAGATATCATGTTCTCAACAATCAGAACAGGAGTGATGACACTCAGATCAAGGAGCTGCTGGAAAAGATTGAGGAGACAGTGACACAAAACAATGGCTGCCATTTTGAAATAGACAGAAAGATTTTACAGGAGACTGATGGTAAAAAGAAAATGATAGAGCAAATAGACAAATGGAGAGAGGACATCAGATCACTGACTAGTGAGTAAAATCATAAAAGTCTCAGATGTGTTTCCTCCTCATTGTTCTTGAGCTTTTCAGATGTAGTTTTAAATGGTTTAATAAGTCCGTCCTACTCAAACACTCACTAACAAGTCGTACAGTTTTAGTTTTTATTAAATGTCCTCCCATCCTGATACTCATCAGGTTCAGCTCTATTTAGCTTCATTAGGAAAACATCAATGATGGTGTCAGTTACTTTACAAATAAATGCATTACAATATTGCGTTACTCCATAAAAAAGTAAATAAATGCGTTACCTTTATGGAAAGTAATGCATTACTTTACTTTTGCATTACTTTTTTTCTTATTGGCTGTTTATGATTATTTGTTTTTTAATAACAAAAAAGTTTTTTATTTATTTTTTTGGTGACTATAAAGGCCTTTTCGTAGCAAAAGGAAAAAATGAATGCGCCTCAGGCTGAAGGAAGTGTCTCTGCTCCTCACTCCCAGTTTCTCTCAACACGGGGACAAGAGAGCTGTCAGTCAATAAGTGAGAAAATTTGAAAAATTAACTGAGATAGTTTATTTTAATTTTTTTTAAATAATTATTTTTATTGAAATTTCACTGTAATACAAAAATAACAAGACATCGCCCAATACAAAAAAAAAAAAAAAAAAAAAAAAACTGAAAAAAAAAATGAAAATTTAACTGTTCTGAAAGTTACACTATTCCTTGTAGTATAATAGGGCAAAGATGAGGTTCCATATAGTCCAGATATGGAGTCCAGACTTTTTAAAACTGGCCTGTTTTTTATGTAATACATAGGTAAGACACTCCAGGGGAATCAGCTCAAAAATGATCTTATGCCAACCTGTAAGTGATGGAGATTTATCAATAATCCAATTAAGTAAAATATTTTTTTCTAGCAGCAAAGGAGAGAATATTTTACAATTTCTTGTTAGCAGATGAAACAATGCCTTTATTAGGCATTCTATACCCAGAACCAATGAGACTGGGTCAAAATACAATTGCATATTAAAGATCTTTTCCATTTCCCTTTTATTGTTTTAAACTATGATTCTATGTTAAAGTTCTTGGCAATGTGTTAAAGTACCTACTTCACTATTTATTTCTCTTGTACGTGTACAAACAGAGATATTTTCTTAGCATTAGACCAAATGTCATGCCATGTTTCATCATCAATATCAGTAGCTAACTCTTCCTCCCATTTAGTTTTAGTTCTCTGTGTATTAGCAGAAAAAAATTGAACACACAGCACCATAAAATCTACCCAAAGACATTTTCCCGATGATAAAAATAATAACCTCTCAACAGAAGATATCTCACAATTTCTAACAAAGTGTTGTGTTATAGTAATATAATGTCTCAATTGGAGGAATGATAAAAACATATCCCCAAGCCTAATAAGTCCCAAATTACACCAACGTTTAAAACCATCATCCAAAATTCCTGGGGTGAAATCAGGATTGTTTAATATTGGGGTAAAGAAAGAAGTCAATTTAGATCTACCTTCAAGCCTACAAACAGATCTCCATGCTTTCAGAGTATTAACTATAATTGGATTATCATATATCTACTTTATGTTTTTAAGCTTTTAACAAAAAGAAGAGTTCTTAAAGGAAATTGTGAAAATGAAGATTCAATATCTAACCAAATAGAGGAAAAATAATTCCTAACCCACTCTGCAGTGTATCTCAGGTGGGAACTTAACTGATACATCTTAATATTTGGCAGATAAAGTACTGATAATTTTAATCTAGGTTTGTGTTTACTTCATATAAAAGAAGTCAGCCAGCTATTCAGGCCCTTTACTTAAAGTAATGTTTCTTTACTAGTAATCTAATAATGTAACTCGCTTTACTTATAACACGTTACCCCAACACTGGAAGTCAGAGCTGCAGGGTCAAAGTTAATCAGCTTGAACATTGCTATCATAAAATGTTTTGTTTCAGTCTGAACCAATGAGACTGGGTCAAAATACAATTGCATATTAAAGATCTTTTCCATTTCACATAACGTTGATTGACTATCTGAATAATTCACAATCACATGAACTGTTGAATATATTCTTTTAATGTCATGTCAGTCGTTTTGTATAAAAGTGTCTGTAAAATGCATTAATGTAAATGTTCTGCTACTGATCTGCTCTCTGCTTTCATTATCACAGTGAGTGGAGATGATGGATCTGATTCATGCTCTCTGGGAAGTTCTGCTTATGGTTCATTCAGATCACGATCAGGAGCAGACTCAATTTTAGGATCATCACGGTCCAGAGATTCATCTCACACAAGTTACGTGTCAGGGGCCATAAAAAGACATAACAGCATGGATTTAATACCACCAACCTGTGAGTGGATTTTGATTTATTTTGTTTTAATTTTATTTTTTTATTTTGAGATATTTCAGTATACGTTGGTCTCCTTGTGACCTTTTTTAATACATTGGAGCCCATGTTTTTCATGAATCCAATCTGTTCTAATGTTCTAAATGTTTTTCCTCTCATTTTTCTTTCTTTGTACAGCTTCCATTTTCTCAATTTTTACACAAATAGAAAAGTTGATATGAATTATAACAGCGAACCTTAAATGAAATAAAACAAGGTCCTTAGGTTGATGATCAACAAACTTGTTTTTACTGATAATTTGTTCTTCAATTTTTTTTTTTAAGTTTCAGACTCTATAAACCTATATGGTCAGTTTTAAACAGTTGCAAATAAATAGTGATCAGGCTTGTAATATATTTCATAGACAAAAATTACATTTCCATCTGATTAATAGAGTATTTGTAGAATATTTTCAAGGGCACCTGGTAACGATTAATAAAAGGCAACATTATTTTTAGGAATATATTAAAAGATTTAAATTTCAGAATTGTGTTCTATAGTA
The DNA here is from genome assembly GCF_018340385.1 of Cyprinus carpio. Classification (NCBI taxonomy): domain Eukaryota; kingdom Metazoa; phylum Chordata; class Actinopteri; order Cypriniformes; family Cyprinidae; genus Cyprinus; species Cyprinus carpio. Next base: position 6,920,749 of record NC_056621.1, read on the forward strand.
GTTTTTAGTCCTCTTACTGATTTTTATTTTATTTTCCCCAGTGAGTGGAGATGAGCAGTCAGACACATGGTCTGTGGGAAGTTCTGCTTACAGTTCATTCAGATCACGATCAGCAGACAGCAGTTCAGTTTTTAGCTCATCACACTCAAAAGTCTCATCTCACAGCTCAGGATTCGGGTCTTTGCGGTCCATTCCTGAGTCTGTGGAACATTCAGAAACCAGAAGAGCACATGGCAAACCCAACATCTCAAAGCTTTTCCCAAGAATATTGAAGAAGTACGACAAGCAAGAAGAAGACTTTAAGAAAACTTGAATTACATCAATAAAAGAGAAAACTTCTCTATAATGTTGACATTTATAATCTTGACATCAAAAATTTTAATGATAACCATTTTTAAAGCTATTAGATATAAGCAGTTGTCTGACCTTGAATGTTAAGGTTAATTGTAGTTCACATTAGTGGAGCTGTATAACCATACATACATTGATAACTAATTAGAAGTGGGGTTTTTTTCTTTTGTCATAAATTAGTGTTTATTTTTAACTTTTGATGTTTAATCACAGATTTATGGGCATAGATATACAGAAGTGCTGTTCCAGTGCCCTGCTGCCTACTATAATTGATCGATTGTTTGTCATAAGAAGCTTCAAATGTAACATTCTAAACCTCAAGACATGCTCCTCAAGAGGTCTTCATAAGTGACTCAGCTAATGCTTACAGTCAGAAGTTATTGACTCCCTCTAATAAACCACAAAAATACACGGAACACAAGAATTGAGTTTTCCATTTATAATCATACAGATCTATAGTTATAGTTAAAGTTAATATTTCATCGTAATGCATTCTGACATTGCATTACTTGTGAAGGATACATGTTCACTGTCTCAGAATTTGGTCAAAATGAGAAATCTTACAGGGATGCATAATTTTGGTGCTGACTTTTTGGAACATTTATCATATTGGGTGATATGATGGTTCCTAAGATGCTGTCTAAGTTGGCAGTTCAGACCATACCTACATCTTCTCCACTGTACTGCTTCAGGCAAATGTTCAGGTGTTTGCCGAATGTAGGTGACACGATCTGCAGCTCAGTTACCGCTGAGAGTGGAAGTAGAAGTAGAAGTAGAAGTAGTCAGCTCTCTCTGACTCAAGACTTCCTGTCTGTCCTGCAGCAGCATCTTCTTCTGGTTTACACTGGAAAGACACGTTTAGCACGGAACCTGCTGCAGGTACGAGCGGCTGATGGTGACGGTCAGACTTCATGAAGGCTGTGTTGTGTTTTACTGGATCACTGTATGTGTGCAGGACGTGGTGCGGAGCTGGTATGCGCGTTTACCCTCCATCGTACAGAACGCACAGCAGCTGGTGACCAGTGCAGAGGAGTGTGCTGAAGCCTGCAGAGACGGTGAGAGACATAAGGATGATATGGGTTATTGGTGAATTTTTCTGAAAAATACATTAAATTATCGTTTTATTTCCATGAGATTAAAATATAGAGTAGACTTTTTCCATCATATTGCACAAAATCAAAGTAGCGTTAATCAGTTCAGTGTCAGATATCAGCCTGCATTTCAAGAAGCCCTTAACCCTTAAATTTTCTATTTTCTGAATATGTATAGGAATAGTTGATTTTTCTTCTGATTATTTTCTTGTGTGTGTGTTTAAGGGAAAAATTCTTGTAATATGCCAATCTTCAGAACATGTTACTGTCCACAATATATGGCCTACAAGCCCACAGGATTGATTCAAAGCATGTATAAGTATTGAGTAGGTATCTTTTGATGAGTTTAAAATGTACTTTTATTTCACGAAGTCACCTGCCCATCCAGTCCTGATTAATGGTTAATGGTAAACGAACTTGACTTGCTGTCCTCAATGGAGGCTTGTACACGAGGCTCGGCTTGAGCTCCAAATTCCAATCCCCCCATTGCAATACTACCTATAGGGAGAATAACAGAAACAGAGGAGGAGATGGGGAGGTGGAGGGATGCTGGAAGAATTAATTCTGAGAAGGTGCAATGAGTGCTGCTTATATAGGCTTGTAATGATGATTGACAGGACTTAATGATTATAATGATATGATAATGATATACACATTTCAAGATTAGGTTTGATATGCAATACTGATCTCATGATAAAATGCTTGAATATTTACCATAATATTTAATATTTAAAACTATATAATATTTAATATATATTATTTAAAACTAAGCCAAAATAAAAAAGAGTTAAATTGGGAAGTTTGGCAATCAGCAGAACCAACAATTTGCTATCCTCCCATTGCATTATCATACATTATATTCAGCATTATATATAGTAGTTGAATAATTTACACCTGGTTTTAACATGTAATCAGATCACAGCCCAAAATAAGGTGGAAACAATCCTAGGTAGGGTTGCCCCCTGGTGAGGTACGGTTGCACCAGCTATTCATAAGTTCTTATTAAAATTGGAGCATAAAGTCCACACTTGTGGCTTAGTAACTAGTTTGTATCCAACTCTGTACTCAGTTTTGGTTGCAACATTAGTTTTTATGACAGAGTGTATCTAATATGTTGTAAGCTCACTGAAAGTAATGTTTATTCACATATTGTGATGTTTACCTTCAGTGATCCAATAGCAGCCTTCGTATACATGGAAATGCCATTGAAACACCATGAATTTCAGTTTATTCTTGATTCTAAATACTTCTGCCTCACTTAAATAATGGTGCAAAAATACATCACCATTAAAACATTATAGTACTTAATCATAAATAACACAATAAAATGTAAACCAGTCAATAATCAACATTATAATATATCTGTAAAAGATTCAAGTCTGTAAAATATAAGCATACTGTTTTTTTTTTTTTTTTTTTTTTTTTTTTATCGAACTGATACTTCTAGTTAGAGGTTTCTCGAACTGATACTTTTTTTTAGAGTTTTATGTAAATTTTTATATTGTAGCTGAGTTTGTGTTCTCAGAGTGTATGTATTTACTAGGATTAAGAAGTCGTAAAGATTGATTGATATATTTATTTGAATTGTGACTAGGCAACAGCAATTTTTTTGAAAAAAACAGAGAGGAAACATCAGGTCTCAGATGAGTGAGTGAAAAATATATATTTTTAATGAAACTGCACAACAATTCTTTGTTCATGCTATTTCCACTTTCATATTGCTCTTTGTAGGTAAAGTTTCTCTGATTATTATAAGCAGCTTTATGCTTGTTTTTTCAATATTGCTGATGTTTAGATATTTGCATTTTCAGAACACAGCCATGTTTTGCTGCTGCTTGGACCTCAGATAGTAAAATAAAATATGACCAAATAATTGCACTTGTAAAACATCTCAACTTCAGTTTGAGCCACAATCTACATGTCATTATTAAATTTTTTCCTTCTCATGTCTGTGTTTCTGTCTCTCTCATCTTTCCTCTGTCCCCAGAGTGCTCCGTGTGCACAAGAGATACATCTATTCATTTTTTAGATTAGCAGTTGTATAGATTAAATGTTAAAAAGATTTTTAAAGAACATAATTATTAAAAATACATTATTTTACAGCATCCTACTATTTATCATTGCTTAAATTGTGTGTAACTTTAATGTGGGTTTTTTCCCTTTTATTTTGCCATAATTTCATAAAGAAAAGCTGTTTATTAACTCTGATTTGGAAACTGAACTTCATTCATAAAGCAATATGTTCATTTCATAAATAATATAAATAAAATCATGTAGTTCATAAACATTCTTGTTACCATTGTAACTATTTGAAAGAATAGCATCCACTCTCATGAAAAGAAATTATTTTGTAAATATTACACCTATCCAGATACTACTAACATTCTCTCGGTAACTCCCCCATTTACAGAGAGACTTTACTGTAGTGTCAGGCACTAGTTCAGACCGACTAAACAAACTCCAACAAACACCATACTCCATTGACTTTTGGGTTTGTTGGATTAGTGTTTTAAACCTGTTAGTGTTTGTTTGCTTGCTTAAGAATGCTTAAAAACTACATTTATTTCATAAACATTGTGGATTTTATATGGCAGATATTTACAGATTATTAATATTATATAATTTTAAATGAGTGGGTTTGTTCTCTGTTTGTTGAAGGGGACACACAACCTCTTTTAGAGCTGAGGATTGTGTTAATGGGATATAAACTTGCTGGAAAAGCCTTGGCTGTAAACAGAACCCCCAAGAACTGGGTAGTCGATTCTCAAATCAAGAGGGAACTTGCATGTTCAATATAGAAGAAGCAGGCTCATAGGTAACCCTCCCACAGTGAGGGAAGCACTGCCAAGCTCATCAGGGCAGCCTGTCTGTGCATAGAGCTCCAGGTGCAGCGTTCTTCGCTCTCAGATTGAGGGGAGAACTCACATGCTCCAACCTTCCCGCAATGAGGGGCTCCGAAAGCAAAGTACCTGACTCTCAGACTAAGACAAGGATGTGTAAGCTCAGGGAAGGAGTGTATATACTGTAAATGTGTATTGATCTGGCTTTTACTTATAGACCACAAAGGATAAAGAGATGTTACAATCTGGTAACTGGACTTGGACTATTCAATCTTAATATGATCCTGATTGTAAGAAACCTCACTAAAAGCAGATTTAATCTTACAGCTGATAAGAAGGTAGAAAAATATAAAATACCTAAAAGTCATGAAATGAAACAGTTTGATTACTTATGAAACAAAGGAATCATGCTCTTAAGTTAGCTCTCAGGTCTAAAACGGAACATGAGAAGCATTTATTTACCACATTAAGAAATAAGGTTGTAAAGGAACTTAAAGGCGAAAGCTACATTTTCAAAATCAAATCAATCTGAGTGCGATTTAAACCTGGATGATTGTAACCACTCTAAGATTGTCTGCTTTGGGAAAGCTAGTGTTCCTCTGACATGGTGATAACACTCGTTCCCTTCTCTAGTGCAACTCAACCAGGTCTCGTCCCATTCGTCGATCTTTGTGATATCACAAATTCCGGAAAATATGCGTTTTAGTCCAAACGAGTCGTTCGTTGTAGTTTTTGAAAATTGTTTTCTGTTAAATAAAATATTTCCTTTTGAAGTGGACTTTGAGCTTTATAACTCTGCAGATCTTTTTTATGCCCAAACAGCAACATTACAGACTAACTAAAGTTGAAAAAGTGAAGCATAATAGGACCCCTTTAATAGTTCAAGGGCAAAGGATGTGTATGGGATGTATACAAATATATTTGAAAACTTATAAAGAGGCACGTATTCTTCTGATTCTAAAAATTATTAATTGGTCTATAAATGAAGGAGTGTTTCCGAGTGCTTGGAAAACTGCAGTAATTACACCAGTGTTTAAATCTGATGATAATATGTCAGTTAGCAATTATAGACCCATTAGTATTCTTCCAGCAGTTTCAAAATTTGCAGAAAAAGGGATTTCTAAACGGATAATATCAGACACATGCACAGGTAGTGCTCAACCTTTGCAGAGCACATGCCATTTTTGCCCTTACACTCCATAGTGCCCTTTATTTCTTTATTTGGTGGTGGTGGTGTTTTTTTTCTTCTTCAATAAATCAATGGTGTAAAGCTCACCCTTTATGTCTGTCTGTCTGTTTTACAAATATTTAGCTAATGAAAGGTATTAAAAAGAGTTTGTTGTGACAAATCTTGTTAGTTCCGCTCAAACTGTCAGTAAAACCTCATAACTCCCTCTTTCTTGACTGAATGAATTAAAGCTCAATAGCAGCTGAAAAAAGTCTTGACAGGATAAATAAAGATCTTGTTTGAATAAATACAATGTTTTCATTACACAAGAAACACTATGTTTATAAATGCTCATATTTTAGGCCTGTGTATTTGAGGGTCTGAGACATGTGGGACTGGAGAGAGGGCTAGCATTCTCCATCTAGTTATCATAGCCAAGCCTTAAATATGTGCATACAGTAGTATTTCATCTTTTATAAAATGAGATTTTGGCCAAATGTATTTTACAACAGGAAAAAAAACTGAGTGCCCATATAACTATAACAAACTTTGTAACCTGTTGATGAAAACGTAATGTGATGCCGCCATTTCAATGACAGATAAAATACACAGTTGTGCACATTCGCTGTTCAAAAACCCTCTAACTGCATTTAGTAACACACAAAACTGCAAGCTAGTAACACCCTAGCAACCACCATGAGTACCCTAGCAACCACTCAGGGTACCCTAGCAATTGCATAGCAACACCTTAGCAACCAACCCAGGTACCCTAGCAACTGACCTAGAAACACCTTAGCAACCACCCCAGATACCATAGCAAACTCATAGCAACACCTTAGCAACCACCCCAGGTAGCCTAGCAACACCCTAATAACCACTCTGGGTGCCCTAACAACCACATAGCAACACCCTAGCAACCACCCCGAGTACCTTAGCAACTGCATAGCAACACCCTAGCAATGGCCCTGTGTACCTTAGCAACTGCATAGTAACACCCTAGCACCCACCCCAGGTAGCCTAGCAACCGCATAGTAACACCTTAGTAATAAACCCAGGTAGCCTAGCAACTTCCTAGCAACACCTTAGGAACCACCCCAGCTACCCTAGTAACCACATAGCAACACCCTATCAACCACCAAGAATACCCTTGCAACTGCATAGCAACAACCTAACAACCACACTGAATACCCTAGCAACCAGCCCGGGCACAGCAACAGCCTAGCACCCATCCCAAGTTTCAGCACATGCCCCTCAAAAGGTCTGTGCATGGCACTGATGAACAGTGTGTTGTGTTTTCCGTTGATCACTGTGTGTGTTCAGGACGTGGTGTGGAGCTGGTATGGTATTTGTGGTGACGTGGTGTGGAGCTGGTATGGTATTACCTTCGTATGGTACAGAATGCAGAGCAGCTGTGACCAATGCAGAGGAGCGTGCTGAAGCCTGCAGAGATGGTGACAGACATGAAGATGATATTGATGATTTTTTCGAAAAATACATTTAATAATGATTTTAATGTTTGAGTTATTATTGTTCTTCCATATTTCACAAAAAACAAAAACACTAAAAAAACATAAATAGTAAAAATAAACTGGACTTTATAAATATTGTTGGTCCTGCTGTTGTGTTTGACAGGGCATTGGTTCCTTCAGTGTTCATTCAGTGGAGCTGGATATGGATGGGATCTCAATCATTCAGAAGAGCTCTGAACATCCTGAACAACAGCAGATGACAAATCAGAGTGCCTCATAAATAACAGTTAACAGTGTAACTTCATTTGTGAGTTTTAACATTTTTCAATCCAAAAGGGTTATGCAAGCAATTTTTTTAATGTATAAAACTTTTTAAAAATGCACAGTAACATTTAGGCTTATTCTCCTCTAAACATGAAAGAAAATATCTTCAGGAAGTGTCAGAGCTGTCTTCTGCATATGTAACTAGGTTAATGCTTTTTTTTTTTTTTTTTTTATAACGAAAGTACTCAGATGGAGATTGAATATCTGCTCACTTCCTGCTGTAAAGTGTTGATGTCTTTTCATTATGATAGCATTAACGGTAGTATTAATAACTTTATGAAGTCCTGCATAAATCTTAAAATTAATCTAAAATTAGTCTCATTCATAAAATCACGAAATTAAGTGAGTGTGATGGAAAGATTTAAATAAAGGAAACCGTAAACAGCTTGTCTTGAAAATAAGCTGAAGCAGCAGATATTGACATGCCCATGTTTGTCACAGTTTTGAAGCGCCAGGAAGTGGTTTTGAATGAGCGCCATCCAAAACACTTTGAAAGTACATTGCAAAATTTGGATGTAAAGACTGATGGTGAAATTATATTTTCTAAGCTCCGACTGAGAAAAGGCAAGATGGACATAGGTAAGCTTTTCACTCATACTCAAATAAACTGTTATGAAACTAAACAAGTTGCCAACATTGTTTACCGTTTCTGTGAGATGTTAAACACAGGCTAATTCTGATTAAATAATAGCCTATAGTTTTAAACAAAGCATGCGACTGTTATTAAAAAAATAATTCTAAATGAAAAAAGGATAGTTTAGTATTGCATCTATACCAATATGCTACTCACTTGACCACCTTACTCACATTTTACTTAAATCTTAAAGGTGACACCCAAGTCAAAGACTGGCCAAACCAGTCCTGATAGTGCTTGTTCAAATAATGGCAGTGGTTGTTCTTCAGGAGGGAAATAAGCACGGTGAAATGTACAAACATGTACACACAATTATTTGTGGGCGAATGAATTGGTACTCTTGAATTTTTAGCCCTCTGGGTACTGAAGGGGTTTTGGGCCCTGGAGAAATTTTTACATGTCGTGACATTTGTGCTTTTTCTCAACTTCAGTTTCTCAAATACATCTTAATAGCTAAAGTCTGATTACACTGTGCTACAATAATCTGATAGCAGCATGTATGTAAATCTTTGTGTTTTTGCGAAAATAAGGTTTATGCGTGGTTAGTGAAAAAATCTAGTTTTTAAGATACTGAAATAAGTCCAAAACATACAGAACATTTGTTCACAAGACTTTTTAGATTTGAATGTGTGTGATAACGACCCGAGCAGTCACAAGGAGGATAGCGAAGTTGGGGTCCAAAGGGTTGTTTATTTATGCAGGTGTGCAAAATTTGCAAATAAATAGGTATAAGAGCTTAAAACAAAGATTGTAATAAAAACAGTCTAAACCTAGAACTGCAAGTACTAAAACAGTGCCAACTCCCCTCTACAACATCAAGGGTGGAGTTTCTCTTGCTACACAGCACAACAATCTTGTCCCAGCTCTCTATCCATCCATGCCTCAACTTCTAGTGGCAGCCATCTTAAAAACACATTTTCCCACTCTCCCCAAATTGGAACATACCATTTTTTATAAAAAAAAAACAAGTTTTGCCTTTGACTCTTATTATGTACACATGATCTAGAAACAAGAGTTTAAATAAATACTATTAATAATACAATTAAAAAGAACGATTAAACCAAAACATTTGCACCAACATTAACAGTGAAAACAGTGATGGTCGACAATTTCAAGGTCTCTCCATCACAATGTGGTAGACTAGAGTTTTATATATATATATATATATATATATAATTTAAAGCTGACAAAAAATAAAGAAAAAATATAAAAATTACACACAAATGTGGCAGGTGTGTGTGTTCACTGCTGTGTGTGTGCACTTTGGATGGGTTCAAAAATGCAGAGCACAAATTCTGAGTATGGATCACCATACTTGGCTGTATGTCACGTCACTTCACGTCACGTCACTTCACACTTGCAAAACACATTAACTCCAATAAACACCAGCCTCCAATGACTTTTGGGTTTTGTTGGATCTGAAGAGAGATTTATTTTTTGATGTTTACTGTTTGTTATTATTTTTTTTTTTAATTGTTTTTTTTATTATATGTATGGCAGATATATACAGATTCTCAGCACAATATCATTTTGAAAAGGTGTGTTTTTTTCTCTGTTTGTTGCAGGTGATGCCCAATATCTCTCAGAGCTGAGGATTGTGTTAATGGGGCATAAACTTGCTGGTAAGAGTTCAACAGGAAACAGCATCCTGGGCAGAGAGGAGTTTGACTTGAAGAGATCTGCTCATTGTGTGAGGAGACATGGAGAAGTAGCAGACAGACACATCACCGTCATTGAAGCTCCAGGATGGTGGATGAACGAACCTGTAGAGGAGAGTCCTGAGTTACTGAAACAGGAGATTTTGCTCAGTGTGTCTCTGTCTCCCCCAGGACCACATACTTTACTACTGATCATACGTGTGGACATTGGATTTAAAGAGAATGAGAGAAAAGTATTGCAGGGTCATCTGGATCTTCTAGGTGAGAGAGTCTGGAGTCACACTATAGTGCTGTTCACCTGTGGAGACTCTCTGTTAGACACATCTATAGAGCAGCACATTGAGAGTGAAGGGGAGGATCTCCAGTGGCTGCTGGACAAATGTGGGAACCGTTATCTTGTTCTCAACAATCAGAACAGGAGTGATGACACTCAGATCAAGCAGCTGCTGGAAAAAATTGAGGAGACAGTGGCACAAAACAACGGCTTCCATTTTGAAATAGACAGAAAGATTTTACAGGAGATTGAAGAGAGAAGAAGAGCAGAGGAAAAGAGAGCAGAAGAACGAACTAACAGGATGAAAAAACAGAGAAACAACATCAGATCACAGATGAGTGAGTCTGAAATTACTTTTATAAAATTAGAGAGTTAAGACAACAGAACAAAGAAGGATCGTATTTTTACAGTGTTTTTACTTTCATGCTAGTCTACAGTTTATGGCAGGGGTCTCCAACCCTGCCCCTGGAGAGCTACTGTCCTGCAGATTTCAGCTCCAACCCCAATCAAACACACCTGAAGCAGCTAATCAAGGTGTTCAAGGCTACTCGATAATTACAGACAGGTGTGTTGGAGCAGGGTTGGAACTGAAGTCTGCAGGCGATTACCAAAAAGTAGTATACTTCAAGTTTATTTTATTAAGTATACTTAAGTAAAGTTCAAGTATATTTAGACTTTTTGTAAGTATAAGTCAAGTATACTTAAATGTAATTTTACACATAAAGTACACAGTACATAAAGCCCATTTCTGAGAAGTACATAAAAAGTAGACTAAAAGCATACTTTCCTATTTTTAGTTTAAAAGAAGTATACTAATAGCACACTTGAATAAACTTCTTTTTCGTAAGGGACAGGTGTGTTGGAGCAGGGTTGGAACTGAAGTCTGCAGGACAGTAGCTCTCCAGGAGCAGGGTTGGAGATCCCTGGTTTAGTGGGTAACTCTTTACAAGTAATGCAGTTTATGTGCTTTGGGAGCGCCCTAGCAAGACCACATTCTGAAGCATGTGTGAAATCAGTCAAATGGAGAAGTGAGACGTCACGAGCGGGGGGACGTGAGCAATCAGGAAGCATAAAAGCACATCCGGCAAATGCACATGTTAGCTTCTGCTCTTCATCGAGTCCGTCCATGGTGTGTGTGTGCGTCTGCATAAGCACAGTCAGGAGAAACTGTTAGAAAGAAAGCAAATATGTCAAAGTGTAATTCAAAATCTGTGGAGAGCGGACGGCATTTCAAATCTTGTTTTCCTCCGTGCCAACGCTATCTTTCGGGTGGGGCTACACTTGATTTGTACGTTGTCTGTTTGGGAGCGGAGCATGCATGGTGAGCACTGTAGTGTGACTCGAGAGGGTTGAATGTCATTATTGTGAGCTTCTCCCGCTCCGTTTGCTACGCTCCTGCCTGGCCATCTTCAATGAAAGCTGGCAGGTTCGCGATCCTGCTGATTCCGGTCCCACTGTTGCCAAGGCACAGCAAAGACTGTTATCAAGGGGATCGCAAGTGGATTTAGCAGAGGCCATGTCCACACTAATATGTTTTCGTTTGAAAACGCATCTTTTTCTCTCCGTTTTTGGCCTTCTGTCCACATAGTGCGTATTTTTATGTCGTTTTTGTCATTCCCTCCGGAAATGCATCTTTTTCTCTGATAAAATTTGAAAACGCCGTTTTCCGCGTTATAGTGCGGTCTGTGAAAACGGAGGCTTTTGAAAACGATTACGCAAGTTTAGTCATGTGACGCATATTATACCTATAGATATTCATGTTTATACTGGTATTGTGCATGTTATTTGGTATGCACTTTCACACTATTGCTATAGATGTTACTTTGTACACTCTTCATATCACAGTCCTGCAAAGATGAAAGCAAATTTACTCGCGATCGCGAGTTGCGTTATAGATCAGACATACAATCGCAAGTGTGTGCGACCTGGACGTGTCAGTGAATGGTGAGTTCTTTTCGTAAATAAAATATATAAAATTTCCTGTCAGAAAAACTGCATGAAAACGTTTCATGTCTGTTCCATGTGTAAAATCTGCAGTGAGCTTTTCTGAGGCTTTACGCATGCACAGAAAGCGAATGTAACTTTTTTTGATGTTTCTGTGTGGATGAGACACTTTTGGAAAATGCTTGAAAACGTTAGTGTGGACAGAGAGTGTTTTAAAACGAAAACGCCATTTTCAAATGTATCCGGATTAATGTAGATATAGCCTGAGTTGGTCTCGTCCTTATCTCAGTCCTCACCCACTAGATCCATGGCTCCCTCTCAGAGATCGGAAGCCCATCCCGTGGTTACTTCCCCCCGGAGAGAGAGTCAGATGCTTCATCTGTCATCCTCTGAGGAGGCTGACATGATGAGCTTTGACACGGAGGAGACTGTGGACTTGCCACCACAGTCCCTCGCATATGAGGAGCTTGTAGAGGTTGTGACTCTCACTTTAGCCAAGCTTAACATCGATTGGCCAGCCGAGAAACAGGACGCTCGTCCCAAAGGCAAGCTGGACGAGTGCTTCCAAAAGTTAGATCGTAAACCTTCACAGCAGGACCTTCCTTTTTCCCCCAATCACCATGCTGAGATGTCGAGATAATGGGAGAAACCGTATTCATCCTGACTCTTCAGCCCTGTGGTCGCGAATTATTCTAACATCTCAGGGCTGAATGAGAAGGGATATGGGGCGATCCCGGTGATGGATCGGACGCTCACAAGTTATCTCTCCCTGTCCTCAGCATCATCCCTGTAGGCCCCGAAGCTTCCGACCAGGCGAGTAAAGCTGACATCCAGCCTGGTTGGGAAAGCATACACAGTGGCAGGTCAGGCCAGGGCGTGTCTGCACACCATGGCGGTGTTGCAGGCTTACCAGGCTGACCTGCTAAAAGACCTGGATGAGAGGGAGAAAGAGAAGTCTGACGTAGTCGCAGAACTGTATTGGCCACAGATTTGACGCCAGAGCCATGGCAGTGCTGGTGGGTACGGAATGACACCTCTGGTTGAATCTGTCCGAACTACAAGATAAGGACAGATTCTTCCTGCTGGATGTCCCGCTATCACCTTCTGGCCTCTTTGGTGGCACAGTCAATACTGTCATAGAGAGGTTTCAAGAGGGGAAGAAGCAGGCGGCGGCATTCTAGCGCTTCCTCCCTCGATGATCCCAGGTCTTCGATATCTGGCGATATGAGGAGCTAGATGGCCGGCTCCCGCTCAGCAGCCCTGGCCGTTTCAAGCTCTAAAACACTTCCTTCCATACCTAAGGGGACATCATGTGCATGTCCACACAGACAACACATCAGTGGTCTCCTACATCAACTGGCAGGGGGGTCAGCGAAATCTCCTCTAACTCAGAGCAGTCTACATCCCTGGGCACCTCAATCAGGGAGCAGACATCCTGTCGAGGCAGGGGCTGAGGCCCAGGGGATTGAGGTTCCACTCATAGGTGGTGGAACTCCTCTGGAGGGAGTTCCTGCAAGTGTAAGTGGATCTATTTGCATCACAGGAAATGACACACTGTCTGCTCTGGTTCTCCCTCATGCATGGGGCTGGACGCCATGGTGCAGACATGGCCAAGACTTCGTCTGTACGGATTTCTCCAATTGCTCTGCTCCTGAGAGTTCTGGAAAGAGTGCCAAGAACAGGGTTCTCGACGGTTCTCCGCTGGAGATTCCGATCAGGAGGGACCTCCTCTCTCAGGTGGTGTGCACCATCCTTCACCCCCGCCTGGAGTTATAGAAGCTGTGGGTGTGGCCCCTGAGTGGGCACAGCTCCTAACATCTGGTCTCAAAGCTGAAGTTGTTGAGATTATACTCCAGTCCAGAGCTCCCAGCACAAGGAAACTTATGCCTTGAAGTAGAAACTTTTCACTTCTTGGTGTGGACAGTGACTGCAAGACCCAGTCAACTGCCCATTTGCTACAGTTCTGGAGTTTCTGCTTGAGTGGTTCTCCACAGGGTTATCTCCCTCCACTCTGAAGGTTTACGTGGTAGCTGCTTACTGCGCTGTTCAGGGTGGTCAGTCATTCGGAAGGCACACGTTAGTTACATGTTTCATTCGTGGCACCCGGAGGCTGAGGCCAGTACAATGCACCAAGGTGCCCTCTTGGGACCTGCCGGTGGTTCTGGAGGCTTTGTGCAATGCTCTTTTCGAGCCCACTGAAGATATCTCTAACAAGCTCTTCACGCTGAAGACGATCTTCTTACTCGCCATATCCTCACTAAAGAGGACAGGGGATCTTCAGGCACTCGCTGTATCGTGCCTGGAGTTTGCCCCAGGCAAGGTTAGGGCATTCCTTTACCCGAGACTCGAGTATGTCCCTAAGGTGCCCACTTCTTCGCCAGTTCCTGTAGTACTGCAAGCCTTTTGTCCTCCTCCCTTTCAGGAGGCAGGCCAGGAAAGACTCAATCTGCTTTGTCTGGTGCAAGCTTACGTTCAAAGAGCTGCCTAGTGGCGTAAGGCAGATCAGTTATTCGTTTGCTTTGGCCCGCCTAAGAAAGGGGCTCCAGCATCTAAGCAAACTATGAGTAGGTTAGTGGTTGAGACCATCACACTGGCCTACAATTCCTCTGGCCTCCAGTCACCTGTCGAGGTCAGAGTGCACTCGACTAAGGGTATGGCAGTCTCCAAGGCCTTATCTGTGTGCATGGCCCTTCAGAATATTTGTGCTGCGGTGGGCTGGTCCTCTCCGCACATGTTTATCAGGCTTTACAATTTGGACCTGACATCTACCCCAGGGTCCCAGGTTCTCTTGTCTTGATGTGCTCAGACAGATACACACCAGACAGGGACTTGCTTGTATGGCGCAGTGGGTATTTTCGTTCCCTAAGCGTTTTGACGCAGCTCGAATTCCTGAAGGGGAACATCTAAAGGTTATGTATGTAACCATGGTTCCCTGAAGAGAACGAGAAAGGTTATGTATGTAACCATGGTTCCCTGAAGAGAACGAGAAGGTTATTCCACAGAATCTAACATGTGCATTTGCCGGATGTGCCTTTATGCTTCCTGGTTGCACACGTCACCTCTCGCTTGTGACGTCTCGCTTCTCCATTGGACTGATTTCACACATGCTTCAGAACATTGTCTCACCAGGCCATTCCCAAAGCGTTTTCCCCTTCGGGGAACCATGGTTACATACAACTTTGAGAAGATTACTGAAGGTTACTTTTTTCAAGTAAATAGTAAAGTAACGCATTAATTAAGAAAATATTGGAGTTACTTTTTCAAATAAGTTATGCCAGGTAATTTGTTTTTCTGTTTATTGATTGACAGCTCTCCTGTCCGAATGTTGAGAAAAACTGAGTAAATGCAGAGGCATTGACTGTGCCATGTAAACATGATGGTTACTGTAGTTCTAGACTAAATATGAACAACATCTCTCTCACACAAAACCAGATTCAACAATCCTCAAAATAAATAAAAATTCAGTATTTTGATACAAACCCATAACACAAATATCCATTATGTATTTAATCCCATTTTATAAACCAATGTTTTTGCTGCTGACTTTCAATGATCCAATTCAACCATACTAATAAGTAGAAATGACTTTACATAAACATAATATTTGTATTTCAGTAGAAAGGAAACTTTATTCTCGTGCATCTTAAGACTTTCGAGAATGAATTTACATCTCCTTCAGCCTGAGCCTTATTCATTTCACTTTTGGTGTGAAAGGGCTTTTACATTTGTCAAAAATAGAACTTTTTATATTAAAAATAAACAACCAAGCCCAGATGAGAAAATACAAGTCAATCTCATTTGTGTCAATCTCCACTGAATTGGAGGGTTACTGAAAAATAAGAAATTATATGATTTTTTTTCAATTTTTTATTAGCCCAGATCTATATAATGCCATTACTACTCATTATAGTTTGTTTCTTCTTTTGTCTGGTGTTTCTGTTATTCCCTTACTGAAAAATTAGATTTTTTTTGATTAATTGGTTCCTTTCCTGTCTTTGTGCAAGAGAGAGATTTTTTTTTCTTTTTGTGTGAGAGAGATTTTTTTTTTTTTATAGTTGAATTTATATACAGTATAGACAAAGCATTAATTCCTTCATTTTTTTGGTAAGCGCAATCCAGGTTAAATCTAACATTATTTACTGTTTATTTTAAAGTCATTCTGCAGAGCACAAGTACACAGCTTTTGAAAGTCCAGTGAAAACATCAAATGAAGTTCAAAAATATAGTGTTTTTTTTGGCATAGTAAGTGAATGTATTTTTTAAATGTACAGTGGGGGGTTGCTTTATAGATTAGATTCAGAGTATATACAGAATATAAATAGGAATGCAGTGTAGGATTGTATGTACATTATAAACAGAGCAATGTAGGATTATATATACACATTATGAACAGCAGCAATGTGATAACAGTGGTAATAAATACAGTTGGATGAATGTGCAAAAGTATTGTTAAAAATGAATTCTATGCAAAATAACAGTAGTGCAATTATATTTTTATAGAATAGTTTACTGTGCTTTGTACAGTAACAACTTAGTTTACAGTGCGATAGCTAGAACAGAATTTGGCAACAATCTTGAGCAAACTATCAATGAACATTTCTGAAGATTTTATTTCTTGCGTTTTTTTGTCCCCTGGACAAATCCTGCATGTATGACGTGTGTGTGTGTGTGTGTGTATGTTTGTGTGTGTGTGTGTGTGTGTGTGTGTGTGTAAGCATCTGTATGTCTCTTGGGAAGGCACTGCCACATAATGGGTTTCCTCAGAAATGTTCACTTTGATAGTTTGCTCAGGCATGTTGCCAAATAATGCGTACATTCACTTTACTTGGTAAAGTGGCAATGTTATTTCTTATTTTTCATCTCTGATTTGATCTGTCTTTGAGTGTGTCCTAAGCCGATGCACTGTAACACTGAAGTGAGTGTGTCATATGTTTATGCAGTTTATCGGTTAAGTATTATTTTTAATTGTGTTGTTTTGTTATTGGTGAAGGAGTGTAAAGCAGATATTTACATTGTGTTAATGGGGTATAGAGCTGCTGGTAAGAGTTCAACAGGAAACAGCATCCTGGGCAGAGAGGAGTTTGACTCGAAGAGATCTGCTCAGTGTGTGAGGAGACATGGAGAAGTAGCAGACAGACACATCACCGTCATTGAAGCTCCAGGATGGTGGAGGAGTTACACTGTAGAGGACAGTTCTGAGTTACTGAAACAGGAGATTGTGCTCAGTGTGTCTCTGTGTCCTCCAGGACCACACGCTGTACTACTGATCATACGTGTGGACACTAGATTTAAAGAGATTAACCGAAAATCAGTGCAAGGACATATGGATCTTCTCGGTGAGAGAGTCTGGAGTAACACTTTAGTTCTGTTCACCTGTGGAGACTCTCTGTTAGACACATCTATAGAGCAGCACATTGAGAGTGAAGGGCAGGATCTCCAGTGGCTGCTGGACAAATGTGGGAACAGATATCATGTTCTCAACAATCAGAAAAGGAGTGATGACACACAGATCAAGGAGCTGCTGGAAAAGATTGAGGAGACAGTGGCACAAAACAACGGATGCCATTTTGAAATAAACAGAAAGCTCTTACAGGAGATTAAAGAGAGAAGAAGAGCAGAGGAAGAGAGAGCAGAAGAACGAATGAAGAGGATGAAAAAACAGAGAGAAAACATCAGATCACAGATGAGTAAGTGAAAATTTACTGAAACTTGAGTCACAGCTGAATAACCCTATGGATATAAAAAAACTATGGATATATACATATATTAGGCCGAGTGTTTACACTAAATATAAAGAGCAAAAATAGTATTTTCTGCACACTAAATGAATAGTAGTTTGATGCTGTTTCCAGCAAGTGTAAATAGTAGTTAGATGTCAGATACTATTTGCACCTCAATGTATTATAATTAGTACAGTACATTTAAGTGTTTAAAGTGGAAAAAAAGACGTGCCAGTACTCACTCGCTACCCCCTCTTATTTATTTATTTGTTTTTATATTAAAGTACTTTTTAATTTTCCGAATTCACAATAGTGAATTAGTGATAATTTAGTCTCAATCAATCAATAATTAAATAAACATTTTAAATACAAATAAGGACAAGTCAAGCTGTGATACCAAACAGGGCCAAATGGAGATGCCAAAGACCACTAAACCTCCTGCCTTGACTTGACTTGACTTGCTGGTAGCACAATCTGTAGGTAGCATTTTTCACTATCGATGTGTGCTAACTTTCTTTTTAAGGGGAGGTAGCACAATCTGAGCGGGCAGCACAAATCGTCAGAACAGCATAAGAGCATACCGGTCTGTACTAGCCCACTTCAAGCACTAAGTACATTTATAATCATGACTGGATGTTATATGATAAAAAACATCTGCTAAATGATTAAATGTAAAGGTAAATTGAATAATAATATGATTAAATGATTATAAATTAATGTATGAATGAATGGAGAATCAATGATATACAGGTGCATCTCAATAAATTAGAATGTCGTGGAAAAGTTCATTTATTTCAGTAATTCAACTCAAATTGTGAAACTCGTGTATTAAATAAATTCAGTGCACACAGACCGAAGTAGTTTAAGTCTTTGGTTCTTTTAATTGTGATGATTTTGGCTTACATTTGACAAAAACCCACCAATTCGCTATCTCAACCAATTAGAATACTCCATACTCCAAAAAAATTTGAATGAATTGTTGGCCTTCTGGAAAGTATGTTCATTTACTGTACATGTACTCAATACTTGGTAGGGGCACCTTTTGCTTTAATTACTGCCTCAATTCGGCGTGGCATGGAGGTGATCAGTTTGTGGCACTGCTGAGGTGGTATGGAAGCCCAGGTTTCTTTGACAGTGGCCTTCAGCTCATCTGCATTTTTTGGTCTCTTGTTTCTCATTTTCCTCTTGAAAATACCCCATAGATTCTCTCTGGGGTTCAGGTCTGGTGAGTTTTGCTGGCCAGTCAAGCACACCAACACCATGGTCATTTAACCAAACTTTTGGTGCTTTTGGAAGTGTGGGCAGGTGCCAAAATCCTGCTGGAAAATGAAATCAGCATCTTCAAAAAGCTGGTCAGCAGAAGGAAGCATGAAGTGCTCCAAAATTTCTTGGTAAACGGGTGCAGTGACTTTGGTTTTCAAAAAACACAATGGACCAACACCAGCAGATGACATTGCACCCCAAATCATCACAGACTGTGGAAACTTAACACTGGACTTCAAGCAACTTGGAAAAATTAGCTACTCCACCCTTCCTCCAGACTCTAGGACCTTGGTTTCCAAATGAAATACAAAACTTGCTCTCATCTGAAAAGAGGACTTTGGACCACTGGGCACCAGTCCAGTTCTTCTTCTCCTTAGCCCAGGTAAGACGCCTCTGACATTGTCTGTGGTTTAGGAGTGGCTTAACAAGAGAAATACAACAACTGCAGCCAAATTCCTTGACACGTCTGTGTGTGGTGGCTCTTGATGCCTTGACCCCAGCCTCAGTCCATTCCTTTTGAAGTTCACTCAAATTCTTGAATCGATTTTTCTTTACAATCCTCATAAGGCTGCGGTTCTCTCGGTTGGTTGTGCATCTTTTTCTTCCACACTTTTTTCCTTACACTCGACTTTCTGATAACATGCTTGGATACAGCACTCTGTGAACAGCCAGCTTCTTGGGCAATGAATGTTTGTGGCTTATCCTCCTTGTGAAGGGTGTCAATGATTGTCTTCTGGACAACTGTCAGATCAGCAGTCTTCACCATGATTGTGCAGCCTAGTGAACCAAACTGAGAGACCATTCTGAAGGCTCAGGAAACCTTTGCAGGTGTTTTGAGTTGATTAGCTGATTGGCATGTCACCATATTCCAATTTGTTGAGATTTAAATTTGAATTGGTGGGTTTTTGTTAAACGTGAGCCAAAATCATCACCATTAGTTTCACAACTTGAGTTGAATTACTGAAATGAACTTTTCCACAACATTCTAATTTATTGAGATGCACCTGTAAAAGAAAGTAAGTAAAACACAACACAAATGTGTGATTGCTCTCTTGAAGCAACACACTCACTTAGTTTGTATTTGAGGATCCTCAGATCTTTCATCCCTTTCCCTACCCTTAATTTTACTCCTAACTTTAACCATACTGAACCTGCTGATCAAAAATGTATCCCCGAAGGTCCAGGAGGGGCTCCACAACTTTGAAAACACTACATCCAATTTAATTTAAAGGCTTATGAAATATCTGTTTCATCCTGTTCTCATTGTCACTGACATTTTTGCTGCATCTCACCAGTTTCTGTACTGGAAATAGGTATAGTTTACATAGAGTTTATATTGTATATGTTATAATTATATATAATTTATATTATATATTAAAATATCTTTAGTTGGGTCAAAACTATTTAGTTTAATTTAGTGCAGTATATTTTTTTTTTATTTTTTTTACATTTGTCAAAGTATATTGTCCAGATCATCCTAATGGGTTTATTTTGATGACTGTACAATATCACTTATTTGATTTTATTAAATGTATAATTCATCAGGCATTTACAGATTCTCAATACAATATTATTTTAGGTAAGTGTGTATTTGTTTCAGGAGAAGCCCAGTGTCTCTCAGAGCTGACGATTGTGTTAATGGGGCATAAACTTGCTGGTAAGAGTTCAACAGGAAACAGCATCCTGGGCAGAGAGGAGTTTGACTTGAAGAGATCTGCTCAGTGTGTGAGGAGACATGGAGAAGTAGCAGACAGACACATCACCGTCATTGAAGCTCCAGGATGGTGGAGTGATTACACTGTAGAGGAGAGACCTGAGTTACTGAAACACGAGATTGGGCTCAGTGTGTCTCTATGTCCTCCAGGACCACATGCTGTACTACTGATCATACGTGTGGACATTGGATTTAAAGAGACTAACAGGAAAGCACTGCAGGGTCACCTGGATCTTCTGGGTGAGAGAGTCTGGAGTCACACTATAGTGCTGTTCACTCATGGAGACTCTCTGTTAGACACATCTATAGAGCAGCACATTGAGAGTGAAGGACAGGATCTCCAGTGGCTGCTGGACAAATGTGGGAACAGATATCATGTTCTCAACAATAAGAACAGGAGTGACGACACTCAGATCAAGGAGCTGCTGGAGAAGATTGACGAGACAGTGGCACAAAACAACTGGCCTGTTAGGAGGAAGAGCAGCCCTATTAAAATACAGGGAGCTGATAATAAAATAAAATCACAAGAGCTAATGCAGCCATGCATATATGACGTCAGATCACAAAAGAGTGAGTGAAATCACAAAACTGTATCAATATCTCAGTTGTGTTTGTCATCAGTATTTTTTTTATATCTCTTCAGATTGATTTAAAACGTGAGATTGTAATAATATGACTGTTTCATTGTCTAGGTTGTTTTTGGTTTAAATAGTTAACAGAGTTTAATTTGATATTGCTCTAATACTGATGTATTAAGATTAATCTTAGGTAAGGACAATGTTTTATCTTTTATTGGCGGGAACCAAGAGCCACAAATTTCTGTGGTAAATAAAGGTTCATCATCTGAACCGATCATATGGCACATTATCTGTGTCTGGTTTTCAGTTGTTTCAAACCTTTGATTCTCTAAATGTCAGATTTATGTTAAACTTTTGTTCTCATGAAATGATAGAACAGATTTTTCTATTCCAATATCTTTTTATAAATGTGCCTACCTAATGCGTTAATGTAATGTCAATGTTGTATTAATGATCTGCTCTTTTGCATTATTACAGTCAGTGGTGCTGAAAGATCTGATTCATGCTCTCTGGCAAGTTCTGGTTACGGTTTATCTGAAGCAGACGTCAATTCAATTTCTGGGTCTTCACATTCCAAAGATACATCTCTCATAAGCAGATTCAAGTCAGAGGTCCTGAAAATATTTAACAGCATGGAATGCAAACCACTACTGAGTGAGTATCTTTTGTTTTATTTGGCACTTTCCACGAATACTGCACACTCTGGTGTACCATGACAGTTTCATTATAGCACAAGAAGCATAAATCCCATGTTAGTTGTAGTGAGACCTGTTAGATATTTTAAACAAATATTAAATGCTGATTGTGGCATCACCTTTTGATTGAAAATTAAACCTATACATCTATAATCTATGAACTGATATTGAATTTGTTGTAAAACAAACTATTAATTATTGGCTAACTAAAAAAAAAATAGCTATAAAAAGATAATAGATCATTGATTTGACATTCAGACATTTTATGTCTGACGTGGCTTTCTACATCATGATTTCATTGTCTCAGTTGTACACAAATTCTCTTTCTTTTTTTATTATTATTATTCGTTTTTAATTTTTTTTGCAATATAATTTGATCTTGATATTAGTAAAGTGTTATCTAGTGGAAAATGAATGCAAGATTGTAGTACTGATATTTACTCCATGTACTTAATCGATGCAATAGGCTATGTCATTTTTAGAAAACACTGAAAGTGAATGGAAATATGTTTCAATTTTTTCCCCAGTGAGTGGAGACGAGCGGTCAGATGCAGGGTCTGTGGGAAGTTCTGCTTACGGTTCATTCAGCTCACTATCAGGAGCAGACGGCAGATCAGTTTTTAGCTCATCGCATTCAAACGTCCCATCTCACAGCTCAGGATTGGGGTCTTTGCAGCCAATTTCTCACTCTGTTAAACATTCAAGAACCAAAAGAACACAGGATGTGCCCAAGGAATCAAAATATGAGCATAAAGACCCTGATTTAGACACTGAAGTGATGGCTGAATAATCCTAGAATTTTGACATTGTTTAACTGTAACATATGCAAAACATCTTAAAGTAATAATCAAATGATTCTATAAATAATTGTTCTTTATTTTAAAAACAGAACAATAGGTCATTTTTGGTGTTATAATATCATAATACATTTTCTACAGATTGATCTACACTATCATAATTTCTCTGTATAGTTTATATACATAATCAGTGTTTCCCAGTACTTTTCCAAATGAAGGCTTAAAATAAATGTATTTTTATGCAGTTCAACCTGTAATCCCTGCCAAAAATATTAACCATTTATCCTTGTCTAGAACAGATTTTGTTATTTTCCCTAGTTTTAATGGATTAATGATCAAACTCCACTCCGATTATTTGTTTCAATTACAGCAGCCAATGTAGTTATTTTGCAGGCCTGTCTGAAGATACAAGAAAAATAGCCATTAAAGTGCCTGTCTGCAGCTCTTGTATACCTAGAATCTTCAATCCAACCTTTTGTTGTCTTTTTTGTATGTATTACAAAATATAGTGAATTTACAATCATTGTATAACTTTTAACTTGCAGGTATCTGTAGAAGTCAGTAAGATAAGATGTGATGTCTATATATTATATCAGAATACTTATTTTATATAGTTATTCTAAAATATATGCATTCATTATATTTCTACCAAAAATTCATAAAGGACATGTCACTTTTTAACTTTGTCATGTGTTTGTTACTTTAGTTTGCATAAGCTGAGACATGGTTGATGGAGCCACAAGCACCTTAAAAATAATCCATCTCTAAAGTCACTTCGTAAAACCAAGACTTAATATTTAGACTCATTAAAACTTTGGTTATTATTCAAGGCCACTCTAAAAACGACAGCTAAATAATCTACACTGTATGAATATATGAAAACTTTTTATAGCATTTGATTTCATATTTCAAATGGCAATAATGATACCTTTTACATTCAAATACTGCGCATAAAAATATTTAAGATAATTGTAAAGATCAAGAAAAGTGCTCTTGTCCATTTTTAACCTTACAAGAAACATTATAAATATGCTTTACAGGAATATTTCATTTGAGATGTTACACAACTGAGGTCCTGAGCATTACAAGTAATTTTAGCCCCAAACACCAGCAAATACAGTGAAATGTGTTTAACGTTTCATCTTTACAGTGATACAGGAAATGTAAACAAACATCCCAGAAGATGTGATCACAAATATAATCCAAGCTTGTGTTCTGTTCGGTAGTTTCCATGACGACGTCACTGTTGTGTTTTTAAACTCGTGTCAGGAAGTTCAGGTTGAGGCTGCTGGGGATCTGGATGGTCTCGAGGGCCACAGGTGAAGGGTTGAAGGGGAAGGTGACTGGGAAAATGATCTTAGCATCCATCAGTAACTGAGAAGACTCCTTACGATCCTTTAATAAAGTCTAGAGAGGATGGAGAAGTGTTTTACCATGTAAATCCAACAATATCTGCTTTAAAATACATTTAAAAACATCGAGAAATGACTCACCTGTACAGACTTTATGAATAATATAGACACTCTCTCCTCAAACTCATTCACTGGTGTGTACAAGCTGAGGATTTTCACAATCTGTCCCAGAAAGAAACAGACACAGAACATCAGAATTAAACTGAAGGTTTCAGCAGAGATGCTCTGTTCAGCTCTCTCTCTCTCTCACACACACACACACACCTGTTCAGTGGTGAGAGCTGTGCACATGGTGCAGATGGCCTCTGCGTCGTCCTGGCTCTTCTTTTTGATCTGCAGAAGCTGAGCCGCCTGAATCAGAGGCTCCAGAGACTCTCGCGCTCCACTGCCCTGAAGATCTTTATCCAGCAACCACTCCTCCAGCTGACATACATTATACCTTATATGAAGGACAAAACAATAATAAATCAAGAAATAAAAAAACTTATACACAGAATTCTATAAATTTGTTTTTTTTTTTTTTTAGAATTTAAAGAAACTTTACAGAATTATATATAATTTTTTTACTGTATATAATATATATATATAAATTTATATAATTATATAATTTATATATAAAATGTAAAAATTGTATATAAAAAAAATATACTAATAATAGGCATATATAATACCCCACTGAAATGCTATTTTAGGCCTATATAATACTCCACTGAAATGCTATTATATAATTAATAAAAATACATAATTTTGTATTACAAATTAGAATTAGCATTTCATTGGTGTATAATTTTATTTCATGCATTTTTTTATACAGTTATAATACTAAATTATAGCAACATAACTTGAGTGAAACAAAACCATTCAAAATTAAAAGAAAATCTCCTAAAATGAATTCCATTTGTTAATTTTTTTTTTTTATAAATTTATTTTAATAAAATATTTCAAAATTAAAAGAAAATCTCCTAAAATGAATTCCATCATTCTACGTGATAAAATTTAATATATATATATATATATTATATATATATATATATCTATATATATATATATATATATATATATATATATATATATATATATATATATATTTATTAATAATTTAATAATTAATAATTAATTTTTTTTTTGTATGTGTTTTATATTTTTATTTGTAAAAAATAAAAGTTTTTTTTGAAGGTTTTTGAAAATGTGTTTTAAGTCTATATCTCGCTATTCTGTCTTTTAAACACAAGGTAATTGCGACTTTTTCATCTCACAATTCTGACTTTTTTATCAGAATTGTGTGATATAAACTTGCAATTCTGACTTTATAACTCGCAATTCTGAGAAAAAAAGTTATATAAGACACAATGTAAAAATGTAAATTGTACACACACATAGGCTATACTATGGAAGGCCGTTTCCGCCAGAATTGTGAGATATGAGTTCTGAGTTGAGAGTTTTGAATTGTGAGTTTTTAAGGTCGAAATTGCCTTGTTTTATTTTTTATTTAGTGGTGGAAACGGGCTTCCATACTATACTAATATACTGGTATAAATGGTGTGTGTTTTTTTTTAATTTATTTTTTAAAATTATGATAAAAAAATTTTTTCAATCCAGACTACCCTCACGTCAAGTGGCCTCTAGTGGTCAGTACCTGATCTGCAGGCCTTTACTCCAGGAGCACATGTCCTTGCGGAGCAGTAAGTTGTTGAGCGTGACAGAGCAGAAGACGTAGAACTGCTGTTTGATGACCTGTCGGACCACCTCGGTGTCGTTGCCGTGCTGAAGCAGCGTGTAATAAAACACATCCAGCTGCTTCAGAATGGACTCCAGCGAGTGAGCGCTCTCCTCATGGACACTGGACGTGCGTTTCCTCATTCCTGTGGGCTTCACACCCATCACACCCTGAATGGTCTCCGTCTCCAGCATGGCTGGTGCTAGAATGAGGACAAGAGGGAATGATCTAGCAGAGAGTGTCTATTAAATATTAAAATATTTATAACCAGAGCATGCAGCATTACCAATTTTGGGGTGTAAAATGTTTTCTATGACCCTGATGAGCTGCTGGTAGATCTGAATAGCCAGATCACTCAGAACCTGCCGGTACTCAGACAGGTCAAAGTTTGTCAGACAGTGTTCGTTCTGCCGAGGCGTGTTGTGCTTTGTGTACGCCTAAAAGAGGTCAGGAAGAGATAACATTAGGTCAGCATTCATACAGCAGAAAATAATTAAAAATAAAAACATACATATCCATGTGTACAGACCTTTCTTCCTCCTCTCAACATTTACAGCTTCCTTCACAAAGCTAAATGTTTTAGCATCTTTTTTTTCATCAGAATCCTCTAATGCAGCATCTAAGGAACCTCAAATAACTAAACTGAAATTTGAAAGTAACTCACCCAAACACTGATTACTGATTTGTTGCAATGCATTCTGGGATTGCATTTCTTGTGAAGGACTTGTTTAATCAGGACGAGATATTTAATAGGCCTAAATGCTGCTGTCATTTTTCTGCTAATTTTTAAGAACAATCTTCATGCTAGGAGTGTAATACTGATGCCTACAATGCTGTCTAGGTAGGAAGCACACTAGGTCTGAAACACAACACAATCTACCTCCTCTCCACTGTACTGCCTCAGGCAATGTAAGAAGCGACAGGTGTTTGCCAACCAGAAGGAAATGGTTTCAAAATCTCCACGTTTCTGCAAAGATAAGTAAGTTCACAGATGTTTAACTGAAATAATCTGGACCACATTTTTCATATTAAGATGGTTCACTATCATCTCAGTGGATTCGTATTCCAACATTTCCTGACTGAGAGAGTCTCTCACCTTCAGCACGTTCTTGATGGTGTTGATGGAGGAGTTCAGCAGGGTGGAGACCCGCTGGTCATCGTTGGCGTAGTCGGCGTGCCGCAGACACATGAAGAGAATGTAAGCAGGCAGACCTGGCACCAGATTCACCGCCACACCTCGGGGTTTGAGCTCTGTGGATCAATGTTTAAAATGACTGACAATCACTCTTTTCAATGGAATACAAGTTAAAGCCTTCAGCAAAAAAGTCTTTCCTTTTAACTTTGATTCGATAAAGCAAAAGAAAGTAACTATATACATCTGTATTTTTTAGTCTCTCTGCTGACATTATATTTATGTTCAGATCACCTGTGATGAGTATCTTGAACAGTTTGCTCTCGTCTTCTCTCCTGTACTCCAGCATGCCTTGGAAATCCCTCTCTTTACGAACGATGCTGACCGTGTGACCGCTCTCGCCAACCATGTTCTCCGGAGACGACTGCTCGATATGAACACCTGCTGCCACCACCAAAATATTATTAATACTTTCTAAATAAAAATATTCTTGGGATGCCACTCCTACAGAAATTCATGTGACAATTAATCTAGGAAACTTATTAAAAGCATTAAGAAAAAAATAAACATGAATTCATTGTCCGACTCCTAACTTGACAGATAATATTTTCAAAATGAGAAATCATTACCCTCAGCCTCCCCAAACTTTTTCATGTATATTTTCAGGTGTTTCTTTAGTTTGCGGACCATTTTGTCCTGTTTCCCCATCTGCTCCAAGAGGTCCTAGAATTTACAGAAATCATTTTAATACAGACGAATATTTACTATGATATATTAAAATGTATGTTTACCATATTTTGTTGCGTGAGGCGACTGATCTCGTGCTGCAGGCTTGCTTGTATTCGGGCATCATGAGGAAGCTCCAAGCTGTCTGACAGCATCTGCTGCTGGTGACCGAGCTCCGCCCTCAACCGCTGAAGCTCCGCCCTCAAACCCTCCACCTCCTTTTCATGGGACTGTCCCTGAGTTTGCAACTGTGACTCTAGAATCCTGCAAAGAGAGAGAGATATTAAAATATCATACAAGATAGTGTTATTTTAGTATCACTGATATACTATTAGTTTTTGTTAATATTTCAAATTCTATTTTATTTTTATATTTTATAGTTGTAATTTTTATTTTGGTTAAATTTTGAATAATTTTGCTTTGTTTTTGTCTTTTATTATTCTATATGGCTTTCATTAAGTTTTATTTTATTTTGTTTTTAATTATTTTAGTACTGCAACGTCAAACAAACGTCACCAACTAGCTGACATAAAATGTTATTGTTTTTCTATTGTTTTTTAGAAAAGCCTTTAAGTGCATATGGTATGATATGATTTTCGTAATCATTTTTAAAAAAAATTTTTGTTTTTTACAATTTCCTAGCTGACATAAAGTTTCATTTTTATTAGTTTCGTAATTAATAAGTAAATAATTAAATAATAGATGTTTATTTTATTTCAGTTCATTCTATTTTGCCTAATATTTTGCCTTTGTTTACCAATATAAAAAGACGTTTGTGCAAATGGTGTGTGCAAATTAGTGATTGTGAGAAAGAGTGTTTTCGTATAGTAAATCTATTTTATTTCACCTGTTAGTTTCCTTCAGGCTCTCATAAGCCATCCAGAGTTCTCCATCCTCATTGAGCTCATGAAGGTCCAGTGTGGGGGATCTGAGAGAGAAAGTCATGATTTCCATTAGAAGGAAGAATGCATGTTACAGACTGATCATGGATATAATGACTGTAAATACAAAATTATGGAATATGAATGATGACTAACCTGCTCGAGTCACCTGAATCTCCTTCAGTTCGCGTTTCCTGTAAAAGAAATGTATATACATATATATTAACAAAAAATTATGTGACAAATTTTACATATTGATTGTCAAATGGCTGAAAACAGTTTGCACACTACCTTATGTTTAAATGCCTCGTGGTTGACCAGTTGAGAGCGCAAAATGAGCACTTCCTCCTTTCGCATTTCAAGCTCTTCTGTGGTGGAGTTGAGCTGTTCGAGGAGCACATTATATGCCTGACCTCCAGGGGACGCCACCTTTGACCCCAACCCCTTACTGAGGGACTGACGGAGCTCCTGCAGATCTTTCTTCAGCTTCTTATTGTCAGACTCCAGCTCCTGACGCTGAGAGCACATCACAACACACACGTGTAAAAGACAAACACAAGAGTTTTATTAAGTGTGTAAAGGCGTGTTTTTGGTACCTTCAGAGCCTCGAAGTCTCTCTCAGCCCCTAATAATCTCCGACAATCTTCCAGTTCCTGAAAACACAAAGATCACGCATGACCATAGAATTTCTTTTTTATTGGTTGACTTAAACCGAGCTGTTCTGGCTCTTACTTTAGTTCGTTCCAGTTGTAGCTGCTCTTCTTTGGTGTCCATCTCACCCTGCAGGTCCATCTTCTCCTTCTCCAGCTCAGCGACTCTCCTCTGCAGCTTCAGCAGCAGGGACACATCAGCTGCCGTCTGCACAGCATCCTAGACGCACCAAACACAACCATCAAATTCTTTCATAACAGATAATCTAGGAGAAACTTAGAAGTCAAGCTGCCTTTGGAAACGGACCTCTCTTTCCAGCGAGCTGACCTCTGACCCTGTGAGCACAGAGCTGTGGACGCTCTCTGATTGGCTGCTGCTGTAGCCAGAGTCGGCTCTGTTATGACCAGGTTTAGAGAGCTCCTTTTTAGAAACACAAATATATTACAATATTAAAAATGTGAAAAATAGCACTGTATTAGGAAAAAAAAAAATTCTTACTTCAGCCGCCTCTTTTTCTGATCTGAGATCAGCGTAGCGCTCCTCCAGCTTCAGGTGCTCGGACAAAAGGTTCTGGTAACGGAAGCGTTCCTCATTCAGCTGTGCTTGCATGTGCTCTGTGACCTCCTCATGCATCGACTCTGACTTCTCTGTTTAAGACAATGCAGATGACAACTGCTACATGACTCTCTCTTGGTCTGTAAATCCAGTTTCATACATTGTTAACCACTATATAAAAAAGTTTGGCAGATAAACAGATCCACTACCAGTGAGATGAATAGGACTGCTAAAGAGTAACTTCCTCCACAAGGAATACAGATACTCTTGCCCAAGCCCTCACAAACCACAATAGTATTACAAGTTATAAGGTTGGAGCTTTCCTGAGTCAAGCCAAAACAGCGTGAATGCACCTTTTATCTGCTGCTCCTGTTCCTGGATCAGTCTGTTCATCTCATCTTTCTCACTCTTCAGCAGTGTGTTCTTCTCATTCAGTTCAGAAACCATCTGCAGACAGCGGTTAGGTGATTGATCACAATGTTTTACTCATCTACAACACATATGCTTTTGTTCTGTAACTGTTAAAACCCAGCAGTGTTTAGAAGACACCATCAAAATTGGATTAGAATATAGGTAACAAATACATATATATATATATATACATATACATATACATACATATATATATATATATATATATATATACACACACATATATACACACACATATATACACACACATATATATACACACACACATATACATATATATATACACACACATATATACACACACATATATATATATACACATATATATACACACACACATATATATATATACACACATATATATACACACACACACACATATATTTATATACATATATTATATATACATACATACATAAACATACATACATACATACATACATATTATATATATATATATACACATACACACACACACACACACACACACACACACACACTTTTACAGTCACCAAAGCTGTATTTATGTGATCAAAGATACAATAAAAACTGTTAAAAATGGTTAAATATTATTATATTTTAGAATGTAATATATTCCTGCAATAGCAAAGCTGAAATTTGTGCTGCTTAATATTTTTGTGGAAACCGTGATACATTTTTAGTAGGATTCTTTGATGAAGAGAAACTTCAAAAGAACAGCATTTATTTGAAAGTTAAACATTTTATAACATTATAAATGCCTTAACTGTCATTTTTGATCAATTTATTGTCCATGCTGAATAAAATTATTTATTTCATGGAGAATTTATATATTATATTAACTGTTTAATTTGATTAATTTTTTTTTGGTGATTTTATAACACACACACACTAATGTTCGAAAAATTTGAGGTGACCGATTTTTTTGGTCAATAAATGATGATATTAATATCACACACTATTCTAAGTAAATAATAAAAAATATATTTATTTTAAGAAAACAAATAAATAAAACCTCTTTGTTCTTCTCCAGCTCCTGACGGACCAATTCCAGCTCCTCCTGTAATGATGTCACCCGGTCTCCACGGTGACGGGACTCCTCTTCCGCATCTTGAAGAGTCTTGAGCTGCAGGTGCAACTTCTCCAACTCCGTGGCACTGTGGCTCTCCATCTGTCTAATTTGCTCGGAAAGCTCTCTGTTCTCCTTATGCTAACGATACAAACAAACATTCTGTAATTTAAACATGGATTACTCATTATATATCAAGACAGATGACGATAAACGAGACGAAGGATACCTGCTCATCCAGTTTCCTCTGCAGCTGCATGATCTTGTTCTCCATGCCGAAGTTGAGCTTCTTGTAGTGCTCGACTGATCTGGCTTCAATCTTGAGTTTCTTGAGCTCTCGACGGGCCAGCATCCTGCGCACGCAACACTGCAGATACACCACAGCCCGCTTGATGCGACGGAAACGCCAGCGGGCCAGGAAGCCACGCACCCAGCGCTGGATCAGTAAAGCTTTGTGCTCACACACCAACTGGAAAAGAAAACAAGATGACAAGCTCTATAAAAGTTGCTTTCAACCCCAATCCCATGTTACTTCCTTAATATAACATTCCTGATTGAAACAGTGTAGAGAGGATTTGACTGGGAATCACGGGAAGATATACTAGAATGGTACTAGTTTTAAATAGGTTTAATTTATTTCATGTGAGATTTTGAGCTGGAAATTTAACAAAACAAAAAATGTTAGAAAACAGCTGATCTCTTGGCTGAAAATCAACCTCTAATTCAATTCAAATCAAAAATTTGAAAAAAATTCATTTACAAAAATAAAGTCAAATTTTTATATATAAATATTATAAAAGTATAATATATGCTATGTTTTAATAATATATAATATACACTACCAGTCAAATGTTTTTAAACAGTGATTTTTAATGTTTTTTTAAACACGTCTTCTGCTTCTGCTCACCAAGCCTGCATTTATTTGATCCAAAGTACAAAAAAAGTAATATCTTAAAATATTTTTACAATTTAAAATAACTGTTTTCTAACTGAATATATTTAAAATGTCATTTATTCCTGTGATTTCAAAGCTGAATTATAGCATCATTACTCCAGTCACATGATTTTTCACTAGTCATCCTAATATTGTGATTTGCTGCTCAAAAACATTTATTATTATTATTACATTGAAAACATCTGAGTAAATCCTTGCTTAAAAAAAGTATTAATTTCTATTATTTCTCTTCCAAAAAAAGAAAAAAAATAATTCTTAATTACTAGATTCTGATTGTTAATGTTTAAGTTTAAATTGTTAAAATATTTTTTTTATTCATAGAATACTTAATTTATTTAATTATTAATTTTTAAAATGTGTTTCGACTGCACAACTGTTCATTCCACAACTAAACGAAGGATCATGTGACACTGAAGACTGGAGTAATGATGCTGAAAATTCAGCTTTGATAACAGGAATAAATTACAAATATATTCAAATAGAAAACAGTCATTTCAAATAGTAAAAATTAGGAAAAAAAAAATTGGATCAAATAAATGAAGGCTTGGTGAGCAGAAGAGACTTCTTTAAAAAACAAAAAAAATCTTACTGTTCAAAAACTTTTGACTGGTCGTGTATCAATTATAAAACAATTTTATATATAATAGTAGAATTTTAAAGGGAAATTGCAGTAGATAATAAATTCAAAATGTTAAAACTATTATTTATTATGAAACAGAATTCCTGGTACATGACATCATATCCCTTTTCATATTTGCAGCGGGCTCTGAAATAATTTCACTGCCACTTTAAATGAATGAGAATTAGCATTTCTCTGTCCTAAGAAATAGCTGGTACTCATTCCTGAAACCCTGATTCTTTTTTCTTCTTGCATATTATTAAATTTGTGATTACAAGCCTAGATATTTAACGGCTCTGCTACACCACAAAAACTTGTCTGCATACCCGTTTATGCTCCAGTCTGGCTGTATAGCCGCGCAGTAACCTCTGAATGAGAACCGCTGCTGCTTTCTGTCGCAGGAACTGTCGTCTGGCTGCCCACATCCGTGTGCACTTCTGGAAGATCACTGCGGCCCGCGTCCTTCTCAATGTCTTGTACAAGCTAAACGAGGGTAGATAAAACACACTGTTAGTTTAGTTTGCAACTAATAACCGAATTACAGTTTGTCTCAATGTATGTTTGATTCATGTCACAAAGATAATCTACAACATTTGTGAGTGTGACGCACCATCGAGCCTGGTGTCCTCTCGTGTATCTCTGCAAGGTAATGGCTGCTTGGCGAATACGCAGGTATTTCTTGCGGGCGAGCCAGCAACGGATAGTTTTTTGGATGTCGATGCAGGCCGTACGGAGTTTGTCAGCCCTCAGTTTTTCCAGGTAAGCCACCTGTCCAGCCCGGAAGAAAATCTTTGTTTTTCCGAACTGGTATTTATCTTTGTTCTGCAGAGGGGGGACAAAGTAACATCAGACAAACCATCAACCAACCTAAGCTGGTTTGTAGAATGTTTTGAATGGTTTAGAGTGGTTTTGGGCACTATTCAACAGAGATCAGCTTAAACCAGCCTGTGTGCAGTATGTTTTTACATGCTCTTTATATAGAGATATAACAAAAACTTCTGCTTATGTTTACAAAGAGAAGTGTGATACCTGCACAAGCCGTTCTAAAACACTCTGGCAGGTCAACTTCCTGTCTGAGATGATTTCTTTCTGCCTCATTAGAACACGATAGCGGCTGAAGAACTCTTGATATGTCCACCTGACCAGAGAGAGAGATTAAGATGTATTAAAACACAAACAGATCAAATCAGTTAAGGCATTTAGAGCTGGATTACAGAACTACATTTTTGCAGATCTAAAATAGTTTTCAACTGTTGTATGATCATCAGGTCAAATTTTTTTGATTGGTTCTTATGAGTTAGTCACATCTGATTGGTTAACTTGAATTGGTCAAAGCCAATCAGATTGTAAGCAGAAGGGACACTGGGAAGACATGTGAGTTAGTGAATTAGCACCTGGAAGGGAAGCCTGTGGCTGAGATGCGAATGGTCTCGAGGACTCCACACGCTCTGAGCTGCTGAACGGCTCGATGGGGGTCCATCCTACAGACAGAAAGAGAAGACACTATAGTGACCCATGTTACATAACAGTGGATTATGTGTGAACTCAGCTTACTGACATGAAGGGGGCTTTAACGTCATTTGGTTTGATACAGCGCACATAGTGTGGGGTGGTGGCGTTCAGAGTGTCCATAAGCAGGTGCAGAGAGTTCCTGAACTTTAAACAGGAGGAACAAAAGCATCAGACAAACGACACGGTGATTTTCTGTGAAAAGATCTGAGTGGATAATATCTGTTTAACAGAGCACAACAGCGACCACCCACTTTTCCCACATTTTCAACAGCCTTGGGTAAGGAAGCACTTTTCCCATTCATCTTCCCCATGATTTATAGAAGAATAGTATATGAAAATTAGGGGAAAAGACAAAGCTACAAGACTGAGGCAATGACATAATGGAATCAAATAGAATGAAATAAAATAAAACTACAATTTCGTATTGGTATTAAATATGAAAACAAAGCTTTAGAAACTTTATAGTAAGATTGTTTTTTTTTTTTGTTTTTTTTTGAAATTATCATTGACTTTAAGAACTTTAAGATTCTTATGCTCATCAAGGGTGCATGTTTATTTGATCAAAAAATACAGTAAAAACAGTAATATTAAATATATATAATATATATAAAAAATAATATATAAAACTGTTATTAAAAATATGTTTTTCTATTGTAATATGTTTTCAACTGTATTTTAATATGCTGATTTGGTGCTCAAGAAACATTTCTTATTATCAAGGTAGAAAACATTTCTTCAGGATTCTTTTTAATGAATAGAAAGTTCAAAAGAACAATATTTATGTGAAATATTATTTTTTGTAACAATGTAAAAGTCTTTATTGTCACTTCTGATCAAATTAATGCATTCTTGGTAAATAGAAGTATTATTTTTTTAAATCTCACCCAAACATTTGAATATATTTGACTGTTAAACTGTTTTGATTTTGTTTTTAATATAACATCTGAGCTCACAGTCAGTCTGACTTACAAGGTTTATTGTTATTAGTATAATCAATTAATGGAAATAAATGGGGTTTTACTTTCAGAGCCTTACTGTATCAACAGTTCAGAGGAGAATAAATAACAGAGACGGATCTTGGCTTTGTTGGTCAACTCTTACCTGCAGTCCAACTGACTTCTTGTGCTCCCTAACAGACTGGATGGACCGTCCAGCCTTTGCACGACCAGATGGTGCCGTGGTGCTCAGAGCTGCAGGTGTTTCCTCATCCTGGAAGAGCTCAACCAGCAAGGCGAACTGTGAGAAAACAAGAGAGCCTTTATAACTGAGCGATATGCTACTTGTGCCAATTACACTCTACACCAGTGGTTCTCAACCCATTACTTGCATTTAACACTAATCCATGACCAATCCATGTTTTCGGCTGCAAACCACCAGAGCAAAATTCCTCTCTCATGAACTGAACAGCAGGTGGCGATACTTATCTCAAGACATGTTCAATCACACATCTATTTTTAAGTCACTGAGGGAGTAGAGAATACATTTCGCAAGCTCGAACACGTTCCTGGTTCTCAATTTGACTGTGCAGAGCACAGGAAGCTGTACTTCTGTGCCAGAAAAATGTTAGTGAGCTATGCTGAGGCGGACACACCTTACTAGCCTTCAGCACATTAATTTGTTCTTCATTGACTGTGTCTTTATTTTTCTCCAGAAATCCATCACACTGGTATTCAACCTAAAACAGAAATTGAGAGAGATCAAATTGGAAGAATTCCTGTATGACTACATAATAAGTGCATATTTTTCCTCCATGTACCTTGTCTGCAAAGTGCAGTATGATGAAGGCTTTGTTAGACATGCGCGGCTTCTCAAAGTGAGAGCTTTTCTTTAGGTGAGTGTTGTACAGCTTTTGCGCCCATGATTCATCTGAACCTTTTGGCATCTGAAAGCATCAAAGCAAGGAGTTTATCACCAAAAAAAACATGCTTATTATATAACATTTATGGTTTAATAATGGTTTTTACAGTGCATTCTTCATCTAAAAGATCTAGTAAGCCCATCTTGGCCTCGATCAGGTTGATGCACGGCTGGTTGTCGTAGAAATCGATGAGCGTCCATGGTATCTGCTCCTTCATGTACTCCTCCTGCTCCAGTTTGAACACGTGCTGGAGGGTAAATGCTTTCTGTGAGTCGTGATGTGCTTGGACATGACTGGTAATTTCGTGAATGCTGGAGCAGCTGACACACGTTTGAAAATGCTGACCATGTTAAACTGCTGCTGGAGCTTCTCGTTGGCATAGTTGATGCAGAACTGCTCGAAGCTGTTCACCTCGAACGTCTCAAACCTGGGCACAACAGTTCACCTAATTTTTTTTGTGAATGTGTTTTTTTAATATATATAGAGTGTGGATATAATATTATCAGCTCCTCACCCACCCATATATATCTAGGACACCGATGAAAGAGTGCGGTTTGGAGGAAGTGCTCAGGGCCTTGTTGACTTGGCCGACGATCCACGAGAAGAGCTTGGCGTAAATGTGTTTTGCAAGAGCGTCACGGCCGTTTATGGCCTCCAATTGGGTAACAGGCTTGTTTAGGGTTTCTGTGGCGGTCTTGAGTTTTTTATGGCACAACCAGTGAGCCATGGACTCGTACGACACCTCAGTGAGGTCACAAAACACTCCCAGGTGGCCACTTTCATCCTGTGCGAACAACATAGTGTGGAATCAATGTATGAAAATGTGTATTAAAGAAACCATTAATTCTTGCGTACTCAATGCGACCTACAGAGGTGCAGCAACTAGAAGATCCTCTCTCCTTCAACTCCACATTGCCCAGGTGAAGAATGGCAGACAGGATTTGGAATAAACCCATTTGGTGTGCCTCAGTAATTCCTGGAATCAGCAGATACTGGCATGTTTGTGGTTGAACGTCTGAACTAAGAGTATGTGAAGAAGCATCTAAAGGGTTATATCATGAGGAATCTAATTGTCCTTGATTGATTTAGATAAAAGAGCTATATGTACTATGAAAATAGAATTTAACTTCATCCATGTTTACACGTTAACTATTGCTACTGGATGTTCAGAAACCTGACCAGTCTAATCACAGAGAAGTAATAAGGATAAAATAAAAATATAAAAAATTAGATAAATTAAATAATTAAAAGAAAAATAAAATAAAATAATTAATTAAATATAAAAATAAATAAATAAATAAATAAATAAATAAATAAATAAACAAGAAAATAAAAAAAATAAAAAAATTAATAAAATAAACATAATACAATGCCATAAAGTACAAAATAAAAATAAAATAAAATAAATTAATTATGTTTCCCGTTTATCATTCTGATAGTTAGTTAAGACTACAAAAGAAGAACATATAGGACCCTGGTGTACAAAACACCTCAAGGGCACATGGAAAGTGAGGACATTCATACCCAGCAGTGAAAAAGCTTTCCTTGTGGCTTCCATCTCCTTCAGGTCGTTCACTCCCTCGATGACTGGACTTCTGCCTTGGTTAGTGTAGGGAAAGTCATCAGCGCTACCTTAAGAGAAAGACTGGTTACTGAAGAAAAGGAGTCCACCCTGAGGGGAAGTGGTGAACAGATTTACTTATTACAAAACATCACCTATCAGTTGATTTAAAGCCTACAATAACATCTGTAACCCATTATAAGATGCTCAGTAATGTAGATGCTAATGGTTTACCTGACTTAATTCTAAACAATGCAGAGTAGGTATCATACCTAACTTGAGAGGTTCAAATTGAGGTAAATGGGCACAAGCACAGAGCTGATAGAAGATGTGATAGTTTCTCTCCTCACATGCCTAAAACCGGAAACAGAAACTGGCCACTTTAGCGATATTTCCACATAAATACATCAGATTTTATATTTATTTGATATTAAAGCTACTATGTTTTATATTACTGAAATCAATGGTGACTCTTTCGAACTCTTTAAATAAGTATTCAGTTGAGATGAATGAGCAGAAGACTGACCTGAAACACCACTCTAGACTTTTCCAGAAGGTACGTCCTCATGTTGGCTCCGATGATGTGGTGTTTCCTGTCAAATCCAATCTCGATATACTTCCCAAAGCGACTGCTGTTGTCGTTTCTCGTCGTCTTGGCATTTCCTATAGCCTACACACAGAAGAGATCTAGATCTGTTTGGGAGTTTCACAGACTAGCAGAAGCTAGCTAGATAAAGATAGGCAGCTAAATGCTGTCATACCTCCATGATGGGGCTGGACGCCAGCACTTTCTCCTCCACGCTGGCCTCAGCAGAGGAGCCGCTGACCGTGGCGAAGTAACGCATGGCATATTTAGCAGAAACCGTCTTCCCTGCACCAGATTCTCCACTCACGATGATGGACTGGTTCTTTTCATCTCTTACAGGAGGAAAAGGAGAAATTGCATTGTTATTGCCACAAACTATAGACATTATATACAATCTCTTACTATTGCAAAAGGTGTGCACACATACCTGGCCATCTGTTTATAGGCCTCCTCTGACACGGCAAAGATATGAGGGTCCATATCACCCATGTTCTGCCCACTGTAAGCATTGATGATATCTGATCCATATATTGGAAGACTTTCATATGGATTGATGGCAACCAGAATGATGCCTATGTTTATTTTAAAACAAATAAATGGTTAGATTTTTTAAATTTCTGGACTTCTGGGTCAAAAGTCAGACTGAATTACAACACATTTTCAGACTATATATATATAT
The DNA here is from genome assembly GCF_018340385.1 of Cyprinus carpio. Classification (NCBI taxonomy): domain Eukaryota; kingdom Metazoa; phylum Chordata; class Actinopteri; order Cypriniformes; family Cyprinidae; genus Cyprinus; species Cyprinus carpio. The sequence continues at coordinate 6,959,593 of NC_056621.1, forward strand.
TTTTTTTACTTTGCATACTGTTATGCAAAACAGTCTAATCTAAGAACAGGAGTCCATAACTCAAAGTCTAATGAGCTGTGCAGTACAGATGACAAACTCAGCTAGGCCACGTTTTATGGTTCATATTCACTCGCAATATCTGTTGCAATTTATGGTTACATGGTATTTAGGTAGTTTATATGTCAATGCTCTAAATAAAATAAAATAAATAATAAAATAAAATAAAATAAAATAATAAAATAAAATAAAATAAAAAATAAAATAAAACAAAATAAAATAAAATAAAATAAAATAGAAAATGAAATAAAATAAAATAAAATATGCAATTTATTTATTAAGTAACTTACATTTAAATTAAATAAAAACAAGTTAAAAATGAAACTAACAGAAAATATATATAAAAAAATAAACAGACTAGCCTTAGACATACTGCTTTCATAATAGCACTGAATAGAAAATCAATGCAGGTCAATGCTCAGAAATAAAATAATAATAATAATCAAATAAAATAACAAGTGAAATATTGAAAAATTAAAAATAAATTAATCTGAATTAAATAACATTAGAAATTTCAATTAAATAAAAAAAGAATTTAAAAAAATATATGAAACTAACAGACTACAGATTGAACAGACTCAGACATGCTGCTTTCATATTGACACTGAAGTGAATAGAAAAGTCTGATCTTTGATTTTAATATATCTAATAAGCAATGTCACGAAGAACATTTTGATTACCGCAGTAGGTGTAGATGAGTTTGGAGTCTGTGAATCGGACCCGGAGGTTGTGCAGGACGGCCGGTTCATGGAGGTAACTGAGAGCGGTGAGGTCGTTCTCACCCACCAAGATGTCCGGGTTACGAAGAGGAGGCAGAACACCACTCTTTGGGTCCAACTTGTACTCAGACTCCTGTGAAAAGTTACTCGAGTTTAACTGCAGCTACTGTGGGGAACGTGTGGAAGTTATTTGTTGAGTACGTTCTGTCACGAGCTCTACTGTCTACATGCTGTTGATTAGCTTTTATTAAAGCCAGAACACTCTTTTAATGTAAAACAAGCTGGATCATCTAGTGCACACATGCGCTTAAATGCCAGTTATGCTGTGGGTAAAATATGCAAAAAGCTTTGGGTAGCACTGACACACTTGCAGGAGATAAATTTAGAGGACATTTACCTCAGGAAAACCACAAGCTAAACTGCAGATACTTGTCTCTGGCACGGAGACTGACTGCACACCAGTTAAATGTTACACAGAGCAATGGGTGCAGTTACTGAACTATGCAGCAATCAGAATTCCACACCCATTATTTTTTCCACCAGTCTGACTCAAACTTGACTCAGTGCTGACTCAAGCAGTCCTCAGAAGCTTTAAACCATCTGATCTGGTCAAATGTGTCATGTTTTCCCTTCATACCCATGTTGGATGGGTGAACTGGATCTTAAGCTTTTACAAAACAGGGTGTATGTGAAAAACCGTTGGTACTCTCACAGTCTCATCGTCCAGCTGTAGATGTAGGACAGTGTCTCCGGGCCTGTAGTCTTTGGTGAGCGCTGCTGATCTCCACACCTCTGTGGTGTCTGGGATCCAGATTCGAGCAAACTGCAGGCGGTCAACATCACGTTAGTTTGAGTAGCATTATTTTTTAAATGCAATTCAAAGCAAATATAAAATGGTTTACTGCATATAAAAAATCGAATTAATTATTTATTTGCATATTTTTTTATTATTATTTTATCAATGCATTCATATTTAAAACAAAAATTACATATTCCTTTTAAGTTTAATATTGTGAAATTGTATTATTTATCTCAAATTAGAGCTGCAACTCAGATATTTATTTGTACTTTTCTTTCAACTTCAATCAAGCATCTGATTGCTTTATCAATGAAGTCACAGTTTAAACAATAAATTAAATATTTTTTCTAGATTTAATATTATAAAATGGTCTAATTTACCTAAAATAAGAGATGCTAACCAGATTAAAGTTATTAATTTCCCCCCAACTTTAATCAAGCATCTGATTGTTGTGTTATTAATGCATTCCTGTATAAAACAAGAAATTAAATATCATTATTAAAATAAAAATAGATCTGCAAATATACCTAAATATAAGAGCTGCTCCTCTGATTAACATATATGTAATTGTTTTTTTTTTTTTTTTTTTGCTTTTTTTTCAACAAGCATCTGATTGTTTTTTGAATCCATTCATATTTAAAGCAGGAATTTAAAATGTATTATATGTTCAGTGCTTTTTTGTCTGAATACAATCCGCTGCTGAATGCTTGATAATTAAACAGAAATAAACTCAAATTAATTATATTAGCATTTTTAAAGTAACCCACAAAACAGTGCTGTAAGATCGGACGGTCTGGATGGTACACTGTTGCACATGTTTCCACTGCTCAGATGTGAAAGTAGCGGGTTTAAACTCTCATACCTTCGAGTACAGCTCCGGCGCTGCCATTGGGCTCTGCCTGGACTCCCGCTACTCCACAAACATCGCAACTCTCTGTGTCTGCTGCGACTTAGAAAACAGAGAAACGCCAAACTTTCTGCAATCTCTTGGCTGGTGGTGTGGAAGTGTGACAGCCGCCGGGGAAATACATTGCGTGGCACAGTTTAATAACTAAACCTTAGTGTTCCGCCAGGGGGCGCTTGGTGGCTCAATGCGCCGCTTCTCCATTGAGCCGCATTTAGATCTCAGGATGATGTTTGTCTCACTGGAAACATGTACACAAAAATAGTGCAATTGTTTAATTAAATTAAGACAGACATCTAGCATACAAATGAAAACTCGTGCTGGTATTTCATGTAATATATATTAAAAACTAAAAGCAATCCGCTAGTAATCACAACTGTATATGATTGGTCCACCGCTGAAAAAAGTAACAGGTACCACGTGACAACAACGGAGATTTATTTAATTTACAATGAAATAAAACAATCTAATTAAATATAAACTGACTGTGAGGAGTATAATAATATTTAGTATTATTTTAATATAAAATTAAACATTATTTCTATTTATCTTCCGGGCCACCATACCCCGCCCATTTCACGTTTTAGGGTCATTCTGGGCTCTTGTTGTATTTCTGTGCCAAGCATCCGTACCAGTACCAACAAGCATGCCAGGTACCGTTATAGGTACAAACCATTAATTTTCTTTTTATCATTTTCAAGACTGTTGAACAATTTGTTTTTGAATGTTTTACCAAATCTAAGGTACACAAAATCTAAAGAAGTTATTTATATGTCGACGTCTTCTGCTGCTGTCGTCGTAAAGCTGGCAGTCAGCAAAAAGAAGGAAAAAAAAGAAGAAAAAAAAGGGTGGGGGTGGATGGTTCAGACACCGTGGTAAGGAAAGGCTTGGAAACAGTGCCGTCGTGTGGTAATTTTGAGTTATTATAGTCACCTGAGAAAGAAACTGTAAGAATGAGTGCCGTGTAAACAAGGCCTTGCATTATGTATGTCTCTTCAAATGTGAATTGTTTATTTGTATAGCTATGTCCCCTCTGCTGCCAGGAGCTATTTGTTCATCTTCTTTGCTTTGGTAATAATACAGTCGCTTAAAAAAAAAAAAAAAATTCAAACAATAAAATAAAAAGCCACCATGGCAAAGAATGGGCTGCACTCCACCCAGATTCATTCAAATGGAAGTTGGTTATTTGTATTACAGGAAAATTCAGTCAGTGAACAGTGCAAGCTAAATAAATGAAAGTCTTGGTTCATTTTAATTTAACTAAGACATGAATCAAGTTTGACTAGACATAAAGAGCAAATTACCCCAAACAGCACAATGCTAGTCGTCTAGATAATTAAAATAATTAATTTTTTTCAACAGCAAATCTCCAACCTGTCCTGCAGAGATCAGAAACAACTACTCCATCACGCGGCACATGTGCAAAACTTCGTTTATTTACAAAACAAATGGCACAGTTGTGACAGTAAACGTGTGTACAGCTCAGGTGCTCAGCCGACACAACCCAGAGAAGAGCTCAACACACTCCTCGGTGCGGGCAAACAAGAGAGAAACCGACAGTTTTAAGGTCGTTTACATAATTAACAAGTAGGAGCCAAACAGCAAGTCTCAACAAACGAACTTCAACTCAATCAGATGACGTCTATGAGGCCTTTTGCTTCTTCTAAGAGGCACAGATTTGGCAGAAGAGGTGGATGTGATTATTTCAAGTCCAGTCCGTGTTATCTATTCATGGAGATCTTATTTCAAGACGAGCACAGAACAAAGACGATCAAAAAGTGATGGAAAAGAAACCCTAAAATAACGCTGATCTGACTCAGTGGGCCAGATTCCCCTGTTTAAACCCTGGCATCGATACATCGGACTGTTTGGGTGGATCCAAGTGTGATGGTAGCAGCAGTACATGTATACTGAGAGCGTTTCTACAGGCAGAAGACAAAGAGAGTAAGAAAAGACCAGACACAAAGGAGACAGCAGGAACGGCGTCAGACGGCGAGTTTGCTGGCCACCAGAGACTGTTTCCGCTGGGGCAGGTCCTGAGGGGTGGGGATGTGGTCTCCGGTGATCTCCGTCTTCTCCGCCGCTGCCGTCGGGAGCTGCTTGTTCTTCATCTTGGCTTTGGCCATGTTATAGTCGCCCGAGTCGAAGTATTTTTGCTGCTATGAATAACAATGTCATTATTTGCAATTAATGAGCTCAATTTTTACATTTCCTGAACGTACCCCTTTTTGGAGTCTTTTTCGCAAAAGATCTGACCCTCCGGGCCTGGTCCCGAGATGGGGGTATCGGGCCTTCAGTTTGACCTCCTCGGCCTTTTCCGGACTCACAACGGTGTCCTGCATCTCCTACATTAAATGTGGGATGAAATCCATGTCATGTAATGAATTCTTAAGCATCAGGAAGCAGACTGATACAGTCTAGATAGTTATTTTCCCCCAAATCATGTCAAATTGTTAAAGTTACAACAGCTACATTGAACCAAGCATTTAATTTCCCCCTCAAAAACTTCTTAGAAGCATATATTATACATTAAAACTATTTACAGTTCTGTTTTATTTGAAACTTTAGAGCTAATCTAAACACGTAACGTTTTCAGCATGCAGCCTGGGAAAACTGTTCTACAAACACTATAAAAGGTCTATAAAAATAACTTTTAAGTAATGTTAGAGCGGTTGTTTTATATGGTCTAGCAGCTATAAACCCGACAGGTTTATGTATATTTTATTATTTTAACACGAAGTTAAAATGAATCAATTCGATCACATTGTCAGATGCGGAACGGCCTCATACAAAACGTGTTTGAATAAACAAACCTGCTGCTCCTCCGTGCTCGCCTCCACTTCACCGGACATCAGGGCAAATCAAACGCAACGAAAACAAAAGACAAAAAAAACCCGGGACACTCTTTATTCGCCCTCAGAGAGCCGTTAAACGAGATCGTTCACTGACCGTCTGCCGCCGTCTTGAAAATCCTAAACGTTCTTCCTCGAGAGAAACAGGGCGCGGCTCACACACTCACCGTGAGCTACACCGCCGCCCCGCGGACTGGAGGAGAACATGTCAAATATTTTCATGTAAAAAAAAAATAGTATTTTATTATATAGTAATAATATTTATGACAGTAAATCTAGAAATAAAAGTTTATTGAACCGTAAGACAAAACATTTAAAACCAACTTTAAATATATATATAACCTTTATGAAGCCTTTATGGCCTATACATCATGATAAAGTGAAAAAGTATGATTCTGTAATGTAAATCAATGAGATTTTTTTTATAACAGTATAACAGACTGCTTACATAAATTGCATATAAATATCAGTTGTTTTAGTGTCTTAGTAAGATTATAATGAAATGCTGTTTTATGGTCAAAGCTATGTAGTTTTAATTGTGGTGCAAAATAAGTACAAATGTACATTTCTCAAATACCTGTTTTATTTAACATATATATATATATATATATATATATATATATACACAAATGGAGTTGATTCATTTCATTTATTTTAAAAAGTAATTAAAGACTTCACATCAAAAGGACACGTGAACCATGACCTGGAAATGTGAGAATTATACTAAAATTATACTGCGTTTACTCTCTATAAAAGTATGAAATATCAATCAGATGACAGGAAACATGGCAGGAGATTATAGTAAATTATTTCATTTACAAAAATTGTGATTTTGGGCATCAGCTTTATCTAAAACAGTTTTAAATGAATATCATGTTTAGCATTCAAATCATTTTAATCTACATAATTATCAAAAAAATCGTTAGTTAAATTTTCTTACACAATCTACGATGTTAAAAATATAAAAATAATGGAAATTGAAAAAATATGCTTTTAATTAATTTGAAATAAAACAGCAAATATTGGTCCATGACATGCTTCTTTCTATTATGAATAAAAATAGACATTGACCACATTTGATAGTGTAAACAAAGGGTGTGCTTAAATAAAGTTAAATGTGATAAATCCTCCTCACGCCAAAGTCATTCCTCATCTCTGTTAATGGAAAGACATCCGCTGTACACTTCACTGTAATCTCCTCAAGAGAGGACCAAACAGAGCATCCCAAATATTCTCATAGAACTGAGAAAGTGTTCTACAATATTAGCACACGTCCCATCAGTTCTGGAGCCGCGACACTAGATAGTACAGCAGGAAGAAGACCACAACCAAACCGGCGGACATGTAACACAAGATCTTTCTGTTGTCTCGGCCGGATCGGACCATTGTGGAAAACCTCTTCACGCTGCCAGTCAACAGGCCAGTTGCACTGAGAAAGTTGGAGTCCTGAGTAAACAAGGATGTTAAACTTATGATGAGTTACACCCATACGCCAACACTGCAAATACAACACACAATAATAAAAAAAAACAACAACCATGCCATCCAAGTAAGTGTTCTGCTCCTCAGCATCTTTGTCAATGTCATACGCCAGCTGTGAATCAGACCAATAACATTTAAATGCAACAAAGTTATTATTATTATTTTTTTAAATCACATTATATATAGAAATCTGACTTACAGATTTAAGTCTAGAGACTTTACTGGCCAGATTTTCTGCCATCAGCCTGTTTTCAGCATCCAGCATGTCATCCACAGCACCATGTCCTACACAAAATTCACTCTTATTAAGCTTTTTTTTAAACACAACACAACAAAGTAAACAACATCATGATTTCATATCTGGACACTTTCATTTTCGAGTTTACTTGCACTAGCAACATCCACAATAAATGTTGTTGTTTTTTTTTTTTTTAGACCAGAGAGGGATCATAATAATTGAAATATTATGCGGATATACTAATATAATAGTTTAAATGAAAATGTGACTTTATATTGCTACGTGTCACTTACCTCGATTCCACGGATCTGCCATCTTCAAAAGAGCTAATCGGCTAACAACCTCGAAAGACACTCTAAAAGACGCCGAACAGCACTAAAAACTATCCGTTTTAAGTGTAAAATGACTTCTTATACAAAAGCTAACACAGAGACGTTCAGTAAGATTGTTGACAAGTGTTAAACAGCGCAAGTTTGTCTCGAAGCGAAGCGCTGATCAGCGAAGCAGAGTACAGTGTAGCAGCACTCGCTGGGGATTCTGGGATATGTTTGTCCGCCAGTCATTCATTTTTCTATTATAAGGACTCCGTCTGATTGCATAAGCTTCCTAGCCAGCCATCTGCTTGCGTTTGCTTTAAACATTTTTGTTCGGTTAATATTATTATTTTATTTATTTTTTTAAACGACATTGATGTGAAGTAAACAGCGCGTGTCTCTGTTGTGCTGGTAAGCATCTTTATTTTGTGATGCATAACCTTGGTTATATGTTGTTATTGTTTTATTTGTTTTTTTAAATGACATTGACGCATAATTCAATTTGAACATATTTGCGCGTAAAACTGCGCGTGTGCATTTTGTGCATTAAATTAAATATATTTTCAATTGCAGTATATATGAAGTGGATAAATTTCCACCCAGATATAAAAGAGTGTGGTTTGTTATATTTCAGTGCTTGTGTTGAACGCTCACTACCACAGCTGTCCGCTGAATCCATAACGTACGATCTTACGAATACAATGCACTGCATAAAATGGAAAAATGTGCTTTTAGATGTGCTTTTAATGTGCTAATTTAATTGAAATTATGTACCAAGCAAAAGAGGAACAAACATTTCTAATATTCTAGCAAATGTTTCAATTAAACTTATTTAAATGCTATAATTTAATATAAAATATAATATTATATATAATATACTAGAACTTTTTTTGTTTATTAGTTCAATACATAAATCTCATTCTTGTTTCATTTATGTATGATCGGCAAATATGCTTCACGTTAAGTTTATTAGTTTATTAAATTCAGCTTGATGGAAATCTATATGTAATTAAAATACATTTGTCTTAAATATAGACCTAAATTTTTAGGTTATTAAACAAAGTGTTATAGAGACAACCCCTTAGTGTTAATGTAATTTTGCATTTAAAATGAATTAATTTAATTTATAAATGCGTTTCTTTTGTTCTTTTTGTAGCGTGGAGCACCAGTCAGCCACAGATTGTCATAATGTTGGCCCGCAAAGGTCTTTTGTCTGATGGTTTCCTTTTGACACGACTCGCAGAGGATGCCACACAACCCAGTCGCATCCGGCCAAAGTCACAGAGGGCGCGCTTCATCACCAAGAGCGGCTCTTGTAATGTTGCCCACAAGAATATACGAGAGCAGGTGCGTTGCACAGATGAACTCTGGTCCAAGCAAATGTTTAAATTCGCTCACATATTGTAGTATAATGTATTTATTAGGCAACAGATGCAATACACTGTATTGATTCAATTCTGTTGCTTCTCAGGGCCGGTTCCTCCAAGATGTTTTCACCACCATGGTGGACCTGAAATGGCAGCATTCCCTGCTCATCTTCACTTCGGCGTTCCTCTGCTCCTGGATGCTCTTTGCCATGGTGTGGTGGCTCTTAGCGTTCGCTCATGGCGATCTGGAGCCTCGAGATCCCAACGAGCCTGGACCTGTGCCGTGTGTCACTTCCATTCACTCCTTCACCTCTGCCTTTCTGTTCTCTATCGAGGTGCAGGTAAGGAGCAACCTTGAAGGATTTTAATCCAGTTGTCGACTCACTGAGAACCAAACATCTGAGCTTTCTGAACCTGTAATATCAGTAATCTTTGTAATATCAGGTGACTATTGGTTTCGGAGGACGAATGGTGACGGAGGAATGTCCACTGGCCATCATAGTCCTCATTATCCAGAACATTCTGGGCCTGATCATCAACGCCATCATGCTGGGCTGTGTGTTCATGAAGACAGCTCAAGCCAACCGGAGAGCAGAGACCCTCATCTTCTCGCGCAACGCAGTCATTGCACCGCGGAACGGCCGACCAACGCTCATGTTCCGTGTCGGGGATCTGAGAAAGAGTATGATCATCTCAGCCACCATACAGCTGCAGGTGACAAATATCTTCAACCCTCTGAAAAACATAGGTTCTTTAGTGGCTTCTATGGTTTCATGAAGAACTTTTAACATCAATGGAACTCTTCCATTGGACTGAAGGTTCTGCAGAAGTGAAAGGTTCTTTCAATTTTTGAAATGTTCTTCAGAATTGATCACTGAATGGTTCTTCTGCAGAGTGTAGTTCATCTTTCCAGAACTTCTTGAGTTGAATTCCTCCCTAATCTTGATGTTTGTTCTTCAGGTGATTCGGCGGACAGTGACTGCGGAGGGTGAGGTGATTCCTGTTTGCCAGTTAGATATCCAGGTGGAAAACCCTCTCAGGAGCAACGGCATATTCCTCGTCTCTCCGCTTATAATCAGTCACACCATTGACAGAGGAAGTCCGCTGTACGAGGTCTCAGCACAGTCGCTGGCTACCGAAGACCTGGAGATCATTGTCATTTTGGAAGGTGAATGGAGTGCATTCTCTTTATTGTAATCATTTTTAATAGTAATAAATTAATTAATTCCAGTCATTTCTAAACTGAAAGATTTTGTATAGCTCACTAGGTTTTGAAACAGAGCCGATGTTTCTGTTCTATCAGGTGTTGTTGAGACCACTGGCATCACAATGCAGGCCCGCACATCCTACACACCAGAGGAGATCTTGTGGGGTCGGCGCTTCGTCTCTATTATGACAGAGGAGGATGGGCGCTACTCTGTCGACTACTCCAAATTTGGAAACACCGTCCCAGTCCGCATGCCGGCTCTCAGTGCTAAGGAGCTGGACCTCACCAGAGGCGTGCAAGACAGTGGACCCCACGAGGGTAAACCTCAGGGCTGGGGGCTGGTGAGGGCAGGACGGGGTGGTTACAGGAGGGGTGGTGGCAGGGCCTGTGATGACACGGCAGCCAAGCCTTGGTATGTGCAAGCAGAGAAGGAGGAGGAGAAGAAGGGTCAAAAGAAAACAGTGAAACTTGAGGAAATAGGCAGAGAGGTTGAAGAAGAAACAATTGAGGACATGAGCGATTAGAACAAAAACATTTATTTGGTTTTTCAGATATGGAAGTAGAAATAACCTAGCAGTTACTTACTAACTAGTTTGCTTGAAGGGTTAGTTCACCCAAAAAAGAAAATTCTGTCATTATTTACTCACCCTCATGTTGTTCCAAACTCACAAGACTTGGATTAAACCACTAAATCCATATGTGACCCTGGACCACAAAACCAGTCTTAAGTATTGATTATTTTTTGAAATTGTATACATCATCTGAAAGCTGAATAAATTAGCTTTCCATTGATGTATGATTTGTTAGGATCGGACAATATTTGACTGAGATACAACTATTTGAAAATCTGGAATCTGAGGGTGCAAAAAAATCTAAATGCTGAGAAAATGGCCTTTAAATCTGTCCAAGTGAATTCTTAACAATGCATATATTTAATCAAAAATTAAGTTTTGATGTATTTACGGTAGGAAATTTACAAAATATCTTCATGGAACCCGTTCTTTACTTAATATCTTAATGATTTTTGGCATAAAAGGAAAATCGATAATTTTGACCCATACAATGTTTTTTTGGCTATTGCTACAAATATACCCCAGTGACTTAAGACTGGTTTTGTGCTCCAGGGTCACATATGAATTTGTTTTACACCGTCTTTATAACCTTTTGGTTTTTGTTACCTGGACTTTTAATGGATGGACAGAAGTTTTCAGGTTTTATTCAGAATATCTTAATTTGTGTTTTGAAGTTTCACCAAAGTCAAATGGGTTTGGAACAACATGAGGGTGAGGAAATGATGACAGAATTTCAATTTTTGGTAAACTATCCCTTTAATAGTCAAGAATATTATAAATAATAGTCTCAAATAGGTTTTATACTACACATGTTTCGTAAACTGTCAAAACATGGACAACTGTGGCATTGTTTACGATTACATCTTCTTACCATTTCTTGTAGATTTGGTCCTTTTCTGCCAGCAATATAATGCATTTTACGATTGTTTTAACAGAATACGTGGTATCTTGGCAGTACTAGTCAAGATATGGACCAGAGTTAGGGTAAATGCCATAATTTGTTCAGTGAGAATTAAAAGCAGGCTGTGGTGGATAGAAGTTTAGTCAATACACTCAACTTTCAAGATGTGAAATTAAACATGACCAAAAACCTTAATACTGCACAAACTATTTAACAGAATGTGTTTCTGTTTGCCACAGCTTTGAGTTTATTCATGTCAAATTAAATATGGCATATACCTCTATTAAAATGTATTACTGCCGCTGTTGAAGCAAACATGTGACGGCTGTATGTTGGGTCTTGATACCATAACCATTTAAAAAATATTCCAGTTCTTTGCCTTTTTGTGTTCTCATCTTGTTTTATGAGATGCAATGTGTTTATGTGACTAACAGGGATAGTTTTGATTTTTAGATTGTTCCAAACCTGTATGACCTGACCTTCATTCTTCTTCAGAATGTAAAAGAAAATATTTTGAAGAATGTTAGCAACGAGAAATGTTTGATTCCCTTTGACTTCCATGGAATTTAACTTCTATGTAACTCAGTGGGAACCGAAACTGTTTAGTTAACAACATTCTTTAAAAGAAAACATTTGGTAACTAAACCGTTTCAGTTCCATTGACTACCATTGTATAGATAAAAAACACAATGCAAGTCAATGGGAACCAGGAATCATTTACTCACATGTGTCATTCCAAACCTGTATGTCTTCTGTGGCACACACACACACACACACACACACACACACACACACACACACACACACACACAAAGATATTTTGAAGAATTCTGGTATTGGTTCTCTTTGACTTATATTGTTTGTTTTTTTATTCATACAATGGAACTCAATGGAAACCGAAACCATTTTGTTACAAACATTCTTCAAAATATCTTCCAAATTTCATAGCAGAAAGAAAGTCATATAAGTTTGGAATGACATGATGGTGAGTAAATAATAGCAAAATTGTAATTTTTGGGTGGACTATCCCTTTAATGTGGCTATCATAGTTGTTTAGTTAGTAAGTGCTGACATATTGTGTTTACCTTGTGTGGGCTTGTGCAATTATGTGTTGTGAACTAGAGGACCTGAACTCCTCAAACACATTCCTTCATGGACTAATGACTCTAATGTAAATGTGACCATTAGAGAATACATTCCATGTTGATTTAACTGTTTACATATCAATGGGTTCATTTCTTTTGTGTATTTTACATATTTAATAAAGTATATGACATTTTATACATCTAATCGAAAGAATTCCAGAAATTTTCTTTACTTTTTTTGGAAAACGGCATGTTATGTCACAGGATTAGGGGTCAACAGCTGGCAGACTTTACTTTTAAAGACTTTGCAGTGAGTGAAGCTGTTCCATCTGTGTTCAGTTGGTGGAGATTTTAAAATCGGCTGTTTCAAATCCACTCACTGAATATATTCCTCCTTTTTAGCCATTTTAGCGTTATATTGATGTATGTTGGGTGCTGCATTTGAATGGCTAGTTGAAGTGGAGCTGTCCGCGGTGCTGAATGGACACTTGAAGCAGTGCAGGTGGTTTGAAATTGGACATTTAAGATGGTAAAGGGTAAGGCAACCACAAAAGCACCTGTTTTTAAAAAACATTTACAATGTATAAATTCAGAAAATCAAGGTTTATTTTTAATTAGTTATATATAAGGTACTACATAAAAAGGTGATTTCTGAAAATTTCAAACATTTTGCTGCATTCTTTTCAAATATCAGCCAAAATAAAATACAATTTAAATAAAAAAGAAAAAGTCAGAAAACAATGGTATTAGAATAAAAATTGTTTACAACAAACAGTGCTTTTTGATATACGAGTGGTTAGTTAAAACCAAACGATCACAAGTAATGGTACATTGTAAATATATGGATATCCATAAAGGGTATGGCAAGAAATAGCTTTCGAGGACACTAGTGAGAAATCATGCAGTGATGCAGCAGGACCAGAGGCCGGTGAGCACTGCCAGCAGAGATAAGGTCCACATGCTTGCTGCGGTCGCTGGTCCACTGTTACACAGGTCGGTGTTGCAGCATCTGTAAGTATATTCTGATATCGATGGAAACTTCTGGGACAGACGAGAGTTATCACAGTCAGTGTAACGAATGCACCGGCGAATGGTCTTCCCACCTAGAAAATGAGAACTGATGGTTAGTGAATAGAATAGAATATTTAAAAAAAAATAAGTCACTTAAAGTATGAATGCCATTGCATTAGAAATAAACTAAAGATAACAAAGCAAATGGTATTTATATTAATTAAATTAATGTTATTTTAAAAGAAGCATATTTTTCAAGCATTTTTTAAAAATAAAAGGAAACTAAGCTAGAATTGAAATTATCAATTTATTTATAATATAGAAATTAAATACTATATACACTATACTATAAAAATGTAAAGATGCTGTATGTAGGATTGACAACTAGTGGTTGAACTAGGTATTGTAGTCCAAATTCAAAATATTGGAGAGGTGTTTTTTTTCGACCCCCCCTCTCCAGACGTGACGCACATGCAGGTTGCCAGATTGACGACACCAACAGGAACAAGCGCACTTGATGATGAATGAAATGAAATATGCTGTGTTTTCCACCAACTGTAAACCCGGTCCCGAAATACAATTGTGTAAACTGGCAGTGGGCGGGTTTCACAAACCAAAACAAAGACAGACATTCAGGCCAGAATGCACATTTTTTTTTTAAAGGTGAATAACTGACTGTAGCATTGTTTTTCAGATAAACAATTATGTTAACTTAGCATGTTTCTTAAATATCTGCAAACATAATATGGTATTTTTATGCTTTAGTAGAGTCAAAAACTTACATACAACACCTTTAAATGTACTAGTTGTGTGAACTGAATTCATACATCCACTAAAAATCACATCAAAAATAAAACCATAATACATCTTACCTTTTAGGGATTTAAGACAAGGCGGAGGTTATTGTAACTTTAATTGTATTCTTAGAAAATAAAAGAATTAATAAATACTGTAGTTGTAAAGAATTATTGTATTATTATGTATTTGTTCTGGAGCATTTAATTTTAATTTCCTTTTAAATATTTCAGTATGATTTCATTACAAAGAAATCTGAAGGCTGTTGTATAAACAATTCTATCTTTAAAACACCAAAACTTTATCAAACTAAAAACTTACACTTTAAGAGAGTTATTTGAACTTTTTATTTAAACCAAACTGTTTTGATGGACATTTCATTACGAATTAATAAGTGATTATTTAGCAAACTTTAGTATAGTTATTATTAGTTATAAAAAGTCACTATACTTAGTAACTTACACAACACTACTCAACTTCATTGGTTAGTAGTTATTTCAACAGTGGTTCAGAAAAAGTAATGTTAATTTTTATAAAATGTCTAGGGTCACTTGTTTGCAGATGTTTGATAATAATATAATATAATATAATATACTATAATATAATATAATATAAATTGAAACAATAATTGTGTTTTAAAATGTATACATGTGCCAAAGACTAAACTATTAAAATAAATAAAAATGTAAAAGCCTCTCAGGAGGATCTGTAGCACTGCATTATAAAACATCATCCACAAACCTTTCTCATGAAGATATAAACATGCGTCCTCATAAGAACAAACTTGCTGCACTTCGCACCGTGCCCCGGTGTAATCCTCACACTTGTAGCATCGAAGAGACGAGCCTGCAGAGGAGAATCGGATTCCATAATGCTTAACGCCTGTTTCAAATAAAAAGCACTGAGGTCATGTCCAAAGCCACACAAAACTAAAGCCAACAATTATGTGCATTTACTTACCCAAGCTAAGAGTCACACAACAGACCAACAGAAAAAGTCCAAGAGAGCACTTCATTATGAGAAAACCTTCAGACCTAAGAGACTGATAATGAACAACAGTAAACTAAAATAAAAAATAAAAAAGCAAATATGAATATTAATTAAAATGAATGATTTCTGAAGGATCACGTGACACTGAAGACAATTCAGCTTTGCATCACAGGAGAAAAATACATTTTACAATATATTCACTTAGAAAACAGTTTTAAACTGTAATTGTAATTTTTAAAATGGTAATACTGTTTCACAATATTAGTGTGTTACTGTATTTCTGAGCACATAACTGCAGCTTTGGTGAGCAGAAAAGACTTTAAAACAAAAATCACAATGTTTGCAAACAAGTACTGTATATATAATATATATATATATACAAACTGTATATAAAAAAGTATAAATGTTGTTTATACTGAATATATACAAACTAAATAATGCAATACATAAAATAAAACTAACTGTAATTGCACAAATGTTCAAATATCTTTTGCAATACTTGTATGACAGCTGTAGGAAACTAACAGCATCAGATTTATATTAAATATCACTTACCCTGCTCGAAATATTCAGGCTTAGTCCAAGCTTGTATGTTTCAACAGTCCAAAAGCATTCCTCGTGCCACCTCTTTCCTGCTCGAGCTCTCGCCCAGCCTCACCCGAAATGAATGATGTCATTGATGGAGTTTCTCCTAGATGCCAAGACAGATTAAACGGATCCCAAAAACGAGACATTATGTTTAACAGTCATTATTTTTAATGACCACATTATAACGCAACTCTTGCACATCCGTGACTTCCAATTCATTAGCCACTGTAGGTAAATACCTATAATAAGTGCTAACAGTTTACCAGTTTGCAATATAAAGCAGCAGTATAACGGACTCTTTTTGTACAAGTAAAATAGCTAGAAGTGAATGATGTCCGAAACCTCGCATATTTAAGTTACAAATGGCGGTAACCACTCTTATGTTAAAAGTGGATATTGTCTGTGGTGTTCAGAAAGTAACTAGAAAACTAATTCAGATTAAACACACAGTTACAATGTAGTTACGTTTTGCCTGCTAAAAAAAGCATGCAACATTCAATGGATTTCTACACATCATAATGCATCTGAAAAACAATTGCATTCCGCTAAATGATGATCTTGTACAGCCAGAACAGGGTTATATTAACCTAATACAGAGCACATTCAGAATTTCCTTTTACAAAGACCTTATACAGAATCTCAAAACAAAAGATCTTGACTCTGTTAACAGGACTTTAGTTCAATCTAATTGTCTCTCTATCCGTGCAGCATAACGGCTGACCACGAGAATTAAAACCCAATCCTTTCTGCTACGTTTCTCAACGCTGCAGCTGGTGTTGACAATAAGGCCTGTGTCACATTTCCCAGAGCCTTTCTGCAGTCATGGAAGCACTCAATTCAAATGTCATCTCAATGCCGCCTTTATTTCAGACTCAATCTGAAAAGGCACGAAATACAACTGTGAATCTGTACATGAATTTGTTGGTATTTAAAACACAGTGAAGTGGTGCTGTTTGTGTGGCAGCCCACACAAGAACTCATGTTGTTGCTTTTCTGCTACGCTACCAAAGGGTGCAGAAAATCATCCATCATATGTCAGAGTGCTAATATCCAGGAGAAGGCGTGATGATTGGCTTTTTCCACAGTGCCGGAATGGGACTGTGTTTAAAGGACCAAATCTAGGCACAGATGAACAATGAAGCTGTGGTGAGACAAGCAACAAAGACCACTTGATCTTTGTTTGGGCTGTGGCATTCAGTGCAGCATTTTAGTGTTTCTGTGACTAATCTAATCTTTAAAAAAAAAAAAAAAATTCACTAGTGGTTTAGGTTTCAGTTTACAGATCATGTGTTTTTATTCTGTGAAGTTAATTACACTAAATTTCAAATATTAGGATTTTTTTTTAACATGCAACAATCAAGATGGCTTCTTTTTTTTTTTAAACCTGAACACAATTAAAGGAATAGTTAACCTAAAAATGAAAATCTCCATTCAAGAAGCAGATGAGTTTGTTTCTTCTTTGGACCAGATTTAAAGAAATGCATTTCATCACTTGGATCCTCTGCAGTGAATGGGTGTCGTCAGAATGAGAGTCCGAACAACTGATAATAACATCACTATAATACACAAGTAATCCACACAACTTTAAGTTTCAAACTTCAAACCACTGCTTCCAGCTAAAATATGAGTGCTATCCATAATATTGCAGAAAAATCGTCTTCTCTAAAGTATGATCATGCACCATTTACAAGCTTACATGTGGATCATTTTGATGTTTTAACCAGCTGTTTGGACTCTTATTCTGACGGCACCCATTCAGTGCAGAGCAAATTCATCTCGGATGGCCTGAGGGTGAATACATTTTCAGAAAATTGTCCGAAATTTTTGAGTGAACTATTCCTTCAAACAAACCAATTAAAAAAATCCCCATGACAAGGAAATAACATTAAAAAAAACTTTATTAAACCATTATTTGTTGAATATAGATTCCATATGCTGTCATTTTAAGTGGGTTTCTATAATACATGTACACATTCTTTAGGTATACATTTCACATGTAGTTCATATTCTTGAGTTTCCAGTGTTGTTTTCAGGAAGAAAGGGGTGTATGAATCCAAGCAAATGACATTTATTTTTTTAAAGAAGAAACTAAATGAAAATATAGAGCTAGCATTCACATACTTTATTTGAAAATAAACTGAAATCAGAAGTAACTTTGTTCCTTAGGCCTTAGACCTGGTGTCTCCCAGATAAAAACATTGAAAAACATTTCATAATAATTCATGATAAGGACAATGCACATTATTGTGTTTACATGACAAGCATAACATTTACATTTGGTACACATAGTATTTGATTAAAGGAAAATACATATTAAAGCCTTAGCTAAACAAAATCAGGCTTGACTTTGGCTCATTTTATGAGAATTCACCATTGAAGATGAGCAAATGTTTTCTTTGACACAGCTATGGCGTATACCTCCCAACACAACATGAGAAGATTCACTCGATGACATACCTCACTGTGAGGTAACAGTCTTAACATTCAAAAGCATTCACATACATACATACAAATAAGAAAAGATTGGATTTTTGGCAGCTCACTTATTAATCCTTAACACAATTGCTACTGCAAATGAGTCCAGATGTTGGTGTGCTATGACGTATGAACATAGCTAACTACTTTGAAACATAATAGCTCGACTAATTAAATGAGATTAATCTTTTGCGTAGAACACTGTTTTTGAAATTTCTCTTTTTTGAAATTTACATTTGTTAAAACAGAATTAAAAAAGAATTTATTGAAAGAATTCTTTCCATAAAATACAAGCGTTCTGAAGCTTTAAACATGCTAAATTTTCAGACGTGCAAAATCGAAATCTATATTTTAAAACAAAAACAAGCCATTACAGTTTGATAAATGTAAAACGTAAAACGCAGCACATGGAAGGCCTTAACTGTACAGGTGGAAAGTTAAAGGTTAAAGTAACTTTAGAGAAAACTGCATTTAACTGCTCTTTTGTGATTTTGCACAGATGTATACAGTGAGAACAATCATAGTTTTGAATATTACTGCATTTAAAATTTATAAATTGAGAATACCACAGATTACAATATTTTCTAAACTGATAATAATGATGCTTTAACATTTGTATGAATAAAATAAACTGCAGCATTAAAAATGTTACTATTATAAATGCTTTATAATTATCAACAAATCTCTAATAGTGACTCCTTTTTTGATCTTGAGAAATAATTTTTAAAAAGAGTTCTGATTGAAAAATATGGAATTTTTTTAGAACAAGATTAAGAAAGAAATAAAAAAGGGTGAATCCATACCCATCTTCTAAAACATGCTCAGTCATGTTGGAAACCTCTAAATTCCACAGTTTTGCTTCAAGGAACATTATTATTAAGTATTAGACTTGCTTGTATTTAAGAATGTACAATTTAAGTGTAAAATATATATTGCACATGTATAATTGATGGAATTAAGTGGCAAGGTAAGGCAAAAATAACAAGTGAAAATATATGGAAAATATATATGGTATAATACATGCACTGCTAGAATACATGAATGCACATAATAACACAATCAAAAATATAAAAACTTTGTTCTTGTATGACTTTGATTTAAATAGTGCTATAATTCATCCAAAGGTAAACTGTTGTACAGTGTCGCCTACTAGTGGTGACGTCATGCACAAGCATTTGTACTGGATGAAAAGTATTGCTGAGACAGACAGTGATGCAATTTTGGGGTATTATTACTGAAGTATTTTCTGTTCATCATTAAAATTTTTAGTAAACATTTGACTAATTAAACCGCCTCTATGCAGCATTAAAGGGATACTCCACCCCAAAATGAAAATTTCGTCATTAATCACTTACCCCCATGTCCTTCCAAACCCATAAAAGCTCTGTTCGTCTTCTGAACACAATTTAACTGTCACAATGTGACTGTCATAACAGTGTCAAAGTCCATAAAAGGTATGAAAGTCATCATCAGAATACTCCATCTGCCACAAGGATGTACTGTTTCTATGTGTATTTAGCTTTGATTTGAAAGAAAACATCGCATCCTTGTGGCGCGGATGATACAGAAGAGCATATGCAGCATACAGTGATATGGAGAGACACAGAGGAGACTGTTGACAAAGTAATTGTTGAATAAAGTCGTTATTTTTGTTTTCTTCGCTTACAAAAAGTGTTCCCGTCGCTTCATATAACCCAGATTGCACGTCTGATTACGGATGGAATATTCTGACGACGACGTTCATACCTTTTATGGACCTTGACACTGTTATTTACTTGGCAGTCTATGGACAGTCACAGGCCTCCAGGTTTCCATCCAAAATATCTTAAATTGTGTTCCGAAGACGAACAGAGGTTTTACAGGTTTGGAACGACATGGGGTTAAGTGATTGTGACGAGTGGGGCGGGGCTGAGAGCCGTGGGAACGGAGCGAGGCCGGTGGAGTGATTGGGAAATGAGCGACACCTGCTCCACTCACCGGTCTCGAGTCCCACGGAGGAGATCGGGAGGATACAAAAGAGGAGCGACGAGAGTGAAGGACGAGAGAGGACCAGGCCTGGGCTTTATTTTGTGTTTGGTTTTTGTTTGTGCGCGGCAGTCGACCGTGAGGGGCTGCCGCGCTGTTTTTGTATTTATTTTGTCATTAAAGTTTTATTTGACTGTTGGCCGGTTCCCGCCTCCTTCTTCCCATAATTATGGAGTTTTTATATTATTACACTGGTGCCGAAACCCGGGAGGAAGGAGGGACGCGCTGCCGAAGATCCCTTGCCGCTGGGGTGAATCCGCGGTGCCATCGAGCTGGGAGTAGCAGTCTGGCGCCGTGGATGCTCGAGGCGGTGGGTTGGAGTGAGTTGCCGGGGACGGACGAACTCGCTGCCGGCCGCCCGCGATGTGGAGGGGCGGCTGCCGTCCGTGAGGGAGCGGAGGAGTCGGCGCCGTTCGCCAGGGGGCCAGAGCCTGCTGCCGTCCCACAGAATGAGGAGGAGCAGGGAACGGGGGACTCCTGCCGGCTGCCCGAAAGCGGAGGAGCCGTCGCCGTCCACTGGGCGGCGGAGGAGTGTCGTGCCGTCCACCGAGGGCCATCCAGTGCCGCCGCCAGGCACCACGGAGGAGTTCACCCAGCTGGTGGAAGGCCGAGCGGCAGTGTGTCTGGGAACCGGATTTTTTTTTTTCTTTTCCTCTCTCCCCTCTCTCGTCTTCTGTCGCTCCTCATCCTTCCATCTCCTTTTCTCTCACCTCGTCTGTTTGTCCTTACCCCCAGGTTCCCGCAGCCACCGTGAGCGGTCCCCCCGGAGGGAGTGGGGGGGGGGGGGGGGGAGTAGAGCGCAGTCTCGTGGGTACCCCCCGGCCTGCGAGGGGCGATGGGGGTATGTGACGAGTGGGGCGGGGCCGAGAGCCGTGGGAACGAAGCGAGGCCGGTGGAGTGATTGGGAAATGAGCGACACCTGCTCCACTCACCGGTCTCGAGTCCCGCGGAGGAGATCGGGAGGATACAAAAGAGGAGCGACGACAGTGAAGGACGAGAGAGGACCAGGCCTGGGTTTTATTTTGTGTTTGGTTTTTATTTGTGCGCGGCAGTCGTCCGTGAGGGGCTGTTGCGCTGTTTTATGTTTATTTTGTCATTAAAGTTTTATTTGAGTGTTCGCCGGTTCCCGCCTCCTTCTTCACGTAATTATGGAGTTTTATAGTATTACAGTGATTAATGACAAAATTTTCATTTTGGGATGGAGTATTCCTTTAAAAAGTAAACATATATTTGTTGCTTTGATGTGGCATCAGAGTAAAATTGCTTCAAACATGAAAATTGAACTATGATATAATTTGGCTTCCGGTAGCAGTACATATAAAGATGTACCAAAAATCAAGCACTAGCACATGCTAAAAGAACCGAGAAAACTTTTTACATATTTAGGCTATATATTGGAAATCTTTTAATCAGATTGGGTGTAAACTGCACATTACAGGTGCCCGATTGCATAAAGTATTATGGCACATCAACATGTTATCAAACCAAGATTTACATGTAATCTTAAGAGTAATGGTTAACTAAAGAGTATCTAAAAAAATATTACGTTAGGAATATACTGCATGGCAAAATAGTGGCTATTTCCATTCCAATCAGCGGTAACCAGCATAAGAACATGCTATAAAAATTAAGCACTTTTTATTATATCATTTCCATACACACAAATCTACATACAAATACAGAATGATTGCTCAAATCATATTGCAGCTATAATAATAAAACTGTTTTCCAGAACGTATAGTTAAAATCGTTTTTTGCAAGGTGACATTTTCAGAGATTAAAAAAGACTGTATGAGGCTTCACTCACCGATGCCTGATGAAATGGTGCTCAGTCGAACATTCACCTAAAGGCAACAATCCTCACGACTTGAAAATAGTATCTCTTTGGACAAAAACACATATCAACACATCACAACCATTTACATGAACATTTAAAGTGTTTCATGTGCCTGCGACCTGCAAAGGCATTCATACCGACTCTTAGAGAAGACGCTGATCTAGGCCATTTTAGCAGCAGGGCCAGTGTCAAACTACTTGGCCAATCACATTATAGTCCCGATCAGCCCTTTTTTCAATGAGATGGCTTTTTGGAATCATGTTGGCTGATCAGTCAAATGGCGCCGATCAGTCAGATATCTGGATAATACTCTGCATTCATATCCATATTGTGCAACACAGACTTTTGTTCGGCGGTGGACATTCTGCTCAGCACTTCTGCTGAGAGCGAATAGCTGTTCCCGGATTTCTCTTCAAACCAGCTGTCCAGTGCTCGCTTTCCATCAAAGCTCCCGATAGGTGGTCCGTTAACGGCCAAGGTGAGCAGATCGTTGATCTGATCCAGAGTCAGTCTGGAACGGCTATTTCTGCGCACTTTTTGCAACGAGCATCTTCCTTTGTCGCAGCATGTTGATGACGTTGGCAAGACCCTGACAACCTGCAGGATGTGATTGAGAAGAGGAAAACGTTGCTTGTATTTGAAGATGTGACTGACTACTTCTTTAAAACCATTCACACTACAATATTCAGCTTTTAGATCCCTCCATTCAACTACAAGGCTTCCTCGGGCATCTATTCTTTCTTGAGAGAGTTCGCGGCCAGATGAAGGAATAGTCTTCAGGTGGTCAAAAATTACAAGGATCTCCTCTTCTCCATATGCACCAAGACCATCCCTATTAAGAGGCCACGAGGCCAGGTCAAGGATCTTACAAGCCTGGACCACTGTGCGACTGCGTGGATCAAAACGTTGGGCCAGGATGCCTTGACTTCGCTGACAGATCTTCTCTCGAATGGACTGAAATTTGGACTCGGCAACCCGCAAGTTCTTGAGGTCCACACCATTGAAACTCTCCCGAAAGTTGTCCTCAAACTCGTGTAGGTACTCCCCTGGGGAGTCAACCAATTGACCAATTTCATTAATAGCATCCTCAATTTTTGAGTCCACCTGTGACGGCAACAGATAGTCCCCCTGAAAGATGAAAGCAAGTCGTGAAAAGATAGCAATGATGTCCAACAGAAAGTAGATCAGCTTCACCGACTGATAATCCAACAGGAACTGTAGAAGAGACAGAGCAATGGCAGCAGCATCACCTCTCTGGGTTTGGCTGCTTATGCTCTTCAAGTGAGCAACCACCTCCAGATAGTCCTTGATTAAGGCATTGAGAACATTGGGTTCCCCTATGATCCAACGGATGGCTCTTATATCCCCAAGAAATTCAGTTTCCTCAGACAGAGTTGGTGCTGTCGACCTCAACTCAGCCATCATACGTGGAGAATATCGGTAGAAGCTAAGCAGTTGCTTCAAGTTGTTTTCCAAATCCTCCAAGCAAGAAAGTTCCTTGCCGCTGATGGCATCCAGAACCTCTAAATGGGGACGATGGATCATTACAGGTAGACACAACACCCAAGGGATTGTCTTTCGTATAGCTATGTAAATTTTTGCCCTCAGACTAGAAGAGAGGTTTGAGCCATCTATTCCCAAGCCAACAACTAGCATGTCCTGTAGTCTTAGACCAAGGACACCAAAGGCACGATCCACAGCCTGGAGGTAGCCTTCCACGTTGCATCCGCAAAGCCTTTGTAGGGAAAGGAACTCTGTGGCAGGAAGTCCATCAGTGGTGGTGAACTGGACATAAACAGCAACAGTGTCAGCCAAGAGTTCATCGTTCTGTCCATCCATGATGATGCTTAGAAAGGGTGAAAGACGAATCTTCTCAGCCAAATCCTCTTTGAATGCTCGGGTAATGTGTTGGATGAGAATCTGACAGTCATTTTCATTCATGTACTGATCTACTACTTTGAGGTCGCACTTCTTGAGGAGCTCCGCCAAGGGTCGCAGATCAGAAAATGGCCTTCCTTCCAAAGCTAGGTGGTAGGCAGCATTGAAGAGAGTCATCATATTACGACACATCTCCTCTGTCTTCTCTGGGTGCATGCGAAGTTTGTAAAGCTGCAAACACTTCTTATGCAGATTGCTCTGGCTGTGAAGTTTAATGGTGTGGATTTTGAATTGCTTGGAACCGATAATAAAAGCAGAGGTGCGGGAGGACTGGACAGTGTATTGTCGGCACACGTGGCACCACATCTCATTAAGTGTGGGCGAATAACGGAGAAACCAGAACTTCTTTAGCCACTCCTGTTTAAAGCGACGAATCCGACGACCTGAGCCCACCGAGAGTTTTGAAGACTCATCTGTAGCTACCATGAGGTCAGCAGAAATGGATTCATCAGCAGAATCAACATCCTGATCATCCTCCTCAAGTGCCGCTGGGATGGGCGTCATGGCGTCTACAACAAATAAGCAAAGAGAGCACAAAATTAAACTGAAAATCAACACAAAGCAAGATTAAATTCAGATTTTTTACTGGTAAGTTTTGGCATGAAAGAAGGTTTCAGAGTTTTTTTTTTTACCTATTATAAGCACGCCTTCTACATCAAGTTCTACATCAACTAATACACTAACACAAATCATTTTTAAGTACGATTAAATTCAAACATTCTTAATTCCACAAACCAACTTTAGTTGCAGGCTCCAAAAAGAAAACACTCCTTAATTATTTTGTAAAAACTTTTAATTAAGAGTGCACTTCCATTTGAAACATTTCAACAAATTTGGCAATCACACAACAAAGGAATGTCAAAAGTAACTGACTGACTATGAGACAAAACTGTCTATATAGCCATATGTTTAAAAACAAATCATTAATATTTACTGCTGAAAGGCTCTCATCCATGGTAGCGTTCCATCCCAGGTGCAAACCTACCTCTGAGGTCCTCACTAGCAAGTGGCTCAGATGGTGGTAAAGGCTTAATTTCAGCAGGCCCCTTTCCTCTGAGACGGAGCAGTTCTGCCTCCAGCTCACGGATCCGTCGTTTTAACCTCACACAGTTTGGGCAAAAAGATGTTGATGGTCCTTCGCTGGTCAGAGTCGCCTCTTCTTCTGTTTCTTCCATTTTAATGCATTTTGCATCAAACCCACTCTCGTGGTGTTCCATAGATGCCAATCCAGAGGTGAAGATGGACTCTTTACACTCTGCATCAGGCTGGCTGAAAACCTGGCAGACATTTGTTCTTGCTCTTTGAAAAGACAAGGTGCTATTCAGGGGGTTGTTCTGACTCTGATTAGCCTCCAGGGATGCTTCCAGGACATCTTTAAAAATGAGGTCAATCTTCTTTTTCTTGGCCTGGGGCTGGTTTTCTGCCTCATCACTTCCATGCTTATTTAGGGTCCGTCTACCGTGCATTGCAGATCTCAACACTGGACCTTTGGGCTCCTCTTGTTCTTCTAATTTCACTCCTGCAATACATAATATTCTGGTAAATGTATGTAACACTATCAGCATTTTAAAAATCTGTGGTCAATAATTAATTTGATTAGGAAAAAAGTATGTTGGCTAAAGCAGGACAAGTGACAAAAAGTATATAAATCCCATTTCACTTACCTGTTAAACCATTGAAGGCCTGGAACATCTCTTCTGGGTACTTTTTTGTTGATCAAAAATGTTCAATATGAAATAAGTTACATTTTGGTCTATTGCTCATAGAAAGCTTTCAGAAGACTTATAAAATATAGCGCACAAATTATATTTATCACGTTTATTATTTTTTGTATAATGCCTTTGGACCCCCTTTGAAGCTTGGAACTTCCAGCCTGCATTAATGGTTATCAAAAGGAAAACAGCAACCAGAAGAATTCTTTAAAATTTCGCCTTTTTGAATTTTTACAGAAGAATTATTTTGGAACAACATGGGGACAAGTATGTAGTGCTAATTTTTGCCTGAACTACTTTAATTATAGTTCATACTGTTTAAATTTTGTCAAATCTTGTTGTGAGTATCAGTCTTGTTTAGTGTTCAACAACAGATCTAATCCAGTAAACCCAATATCTTCACATAAAATTGTTTTGGTTTAAATTGATGCAAATTTTAAAAAGTACTGTTTTTATAAGATTTTATAAGAATATATTATTATTCCAGTTCAAGAGTCTTGAGTAACTTTTGACCTATTTCAAAACTGTTTAGATTTATTTGTCTTTTTTTTGGCTCAAGCACCAGCGAGGGGTGTCTCACCTGCGTCCAGGTTGCGGTCAATGCTGTCCCGAGACACACTCTGCAGTCGCCTCATGTACTCGCTGCTGTACCACACACAGAGTTTCTCGCCCACCGTCAGTCTCTGACACACTTGGAAGTAGATTTCTTCGCCATGCTGAAATGCACTCAGGTTCTTTTTACTCTCATCAGAAGAAATCAGAATAAACCTGAGAGGAATAAATAAAATTAGCATTGTGAACAATTATATCAATATAACCATAGTGACTAAAACAACAACATTTTCCACACAAGATCCGTACATTACAATAGCACAAAGAAAAGGAAAAGATTAACTGAAGTGGATGTCATCTCAATAACATGGTGTTACCTCATCCAGTTAGATGTAGTTTCATCACTCCCATCAATGAATTTATATTTGTTGTCCTTATCAACAATCTGTAATAAACATTTGAAATTAAAATATAGTTTGTACCTGCATTAAAAATTATTACGAATACATACAACTATGCTAAATAATGTTTAAGCTTCCAACATAACCTACCATCCAAGAGTATGGCCCTGAGGGTTTATCCGAGGCCATTATTTGGCCTTGATAAGGACCAAACAGCGCCCCCTTTGGTATGTTTTCATCCATGCAGCAGACATCCACCTTATCACCATCTTGGTGGATCTCAATGCCTGAGGGTACAGTGAGAGCTGCCCGATTGGGCACCCCTGATGCCACAGGGGTGTCTGGCACAAAAACAGGGGGCCCATGGGTAGGGCACTCCTCCAAGAAATACTTCTTGCACTCTTCACAGACTGTTCATGTTATATTAAATAAGCAATGAATAAAAACATAATTATATATAAACACAGTGCCCATCATAAGTATTGGAACAGGAAAGACAAAAGTGCTTTGTTTGCTGTGGAGTCAAGACATTTTCAAATATGATTTGAATTTGATTGTTAGAGTAAAGTCATCTGCAATTCATTTTATTATTAGCTGTTTCAACACATGCATGTTGTACCAAATAAAAAGGACAGCACTTTAAGGGTTCATCCCACTACCTGATGTGGACATAAGTATTGGGACAGCTGAACTTAAGGCAGATATAAAAGATTAAAAGCTTTTTTGTTGCAGATCCCATCTCTTTTATGATTGGTCTGTCATCAAATACTGTTGTTTTTCTCAGCCGATCCGGTCGTCGTTGGTTGCTGATGTCACCGGTGATTACCAAACTCTTGATTTCTCCATGCCCTTTGTTTTTGCTACAGCTCTAACTGACTTCTTCTTTTCTTTTAGCATCCAAATTGCTTGCTTTTCTCTCAAAGTCAGCTCCCTCGTCTTCATCCTTTGTGTGTGTCATCATAGTATGCAATACATAGAATGCAGAAGCAATGGATATAACTGATACGACACATTCCCTGGTTTTAATATCTGAAGAATTAATGCAACAGCACACAGCTGATCACTTAGAAAGACCTGTGAGGCAACTCTAAAAGTGCTGGTCTTCTTAGCTTGTAGAACTTCTGTATTGAAAATGTGAAATTCAGTAGTTTTGTCTCATATTCATCTTTTAATCATATTTACAGATTTCTTGACTCCACAGCAAACAGGGCAATTTTGTCTTTACTGTTCCAATACTTATGGAGGGCACTATACACAACAATTTTATTTAAAGTTAAAGTAAATGATACTTACACCAAAAACTGGTTGAATGCTCATGGTCAACTTTTAATTTTTTGTTTGGCTCTTCAATTGACTTCTCATTTGAGGCACTGGTAAATATGTAAAAAAAAAACTGCTTATTACTACTATTTTTATGCACAGGGATTGCTCTTTAAATGTTTGCTATTGTAAACACTTTGTAAAACAGACCTGGTGCTGCATTCGGCCTCAACTTCCATGGAGGAATGCTCTGGAACAGCACAGGCATCTGCCATCTGGGCAGGAAGGAGAGACTCCTGTGTGCCTCGTTTCACTTCGACATATTAAAACTAAAGCAAAATAGGGGATATAAATACTGTTAAAACTGGACATTTAAGAGATTTTAGCTAAAACACTTCACACTTTATTTTAAGGTTTTTAAGGTATTTTTATTTTAAGTTCTAATTCTCACTATTAACTAACTATTGACTATTACTTTTGCCTCAATAAACAATTTTAAAACTAATAAAGTAAATAGTAAATAAACAAACTAATTTTCTGCTTATTAGTAGTTAGTAAGGTAGTTGTTAAGTTTAGGTATGTGTTAGGATTAATGGATCTAGAATATGGTCATGCAAAATGGCATTAATATGTGCTTTAATATGTGCTTTATAAGTTCTAATTAACCGCCAATATGCTAGTAGTAATATGCAAACTAGTTGATAGTGAGAACTGATCCTTAAAATAAAGAGTTTCTAAAATGAAAAACATAGAAGAAACATGGATCAATCATAGCACCTAAAATACACACTAAATAATAATAAATTGTAATTTTATTTAAGCCTTGAAAAAATTAAATTTTGAAAAATGTAGAGAGAAAAAAACATTATGAAGAAGAAATTATTTCTGCTATTTCTGACATTAAGCATATGAACTCCTTTTTACCATTGAAGCACAAGATTCTTGTTAGATGATTCTTAAATCATGCTTAAATTTACACAAACTTGTGGTGTCCATTTTTATGACATACACAATTAATAAAGACATTCAGAAATTAAGTAGTTAAATTTTGTAATAAAAATATATATAAAAACAAAATGTACTACTAGTGATCTCAAACTTTGAACCCTATTGTATATAGTTTTTTTAACCCAAAATCCTTATATTACGGGAAAAAGTATATGCCTGTGATGTGCCTGTCCCTATCCTTTACAGTGGGGCACAGTGACGTCATGCTGGCTTTACATTGTCATACCATTTTGAATTGTACATGCTTTTATAGGTCTTTATATAGCTACAAACTTTGGGCTGCTATCATAAAAACATACAAAACGCGACTACCGCAAAACACTCTCCGCAAACACGGAAAGTGACCGCAGGAAACCCTGACTCCGTTCTGCTGACGTTTCCGATCCAGAATTTACTTCCAAAATATTTCAGTCAGAGAGCAGCGCTCTGATTGGTCGAGCCGGCCGCCACTCACAAACTACCCGAGCTGCGAGAGAGACCAGTGCAAGAAAACAAATAGGGCAACAATGCTCCGTTGAAAGACAAAACTGCTACAAAGTTGTGTTCTTCTAAACATTGTGAGGTAAAAGTTGCACATAGGCTCAAGCGCGTGCGATGACAATGACGGTACGCAGTGCTTCTGCACGCGCTGCCTCCGCTTAGCTTCTGCAAGGCAACTGGCAATGTGCCTAACGCTTTCGGAAGCCATTTTCATTGGCCACATTGGCTAGTGAGTGTAACTCACCGTCTATAGAATATACGCAGTGCGTCGCGGGGTCTTTGGTGGTCTTCTTCAGCCGTGGCGCGCCTCGCCTTCGGCCGCTCCGAGAAACGCGGCGGCGACGCGACGGGACGGGGGGATTTCACTAGTCCCGGGCGATGCAAAGTTTATCATCTCCAAATGTT
Organism: Cyprinus carpio; assembly: GCF_018340385.1. NCBI lineage: Eukaryota > Metazoa > Chordata > Actinopteri > Cypriniformes > Cyprinidae > Cyprinus > Cyprinus carpio. Next base: position 6,989,567 of record NC_056621.1, read on the forward strand.
TGTACCACAGTCAGCTGCTTCTCTCCGCTATGACCACCATCTTTTTATTACAGGAAATGACATGGAAAACGGAAGAAAGCGGTGTTTGTGCAGACCGGGCACGAAATTTCAGGAAAGGGAAAGTTAACGTTAGATTGTGAGTGAAGTTGTATGAGGCGCGCATCGCGCGTTATGTGCGTTCGCTTTTGGAGCGCGCATTACGCAGCGGTCGTGTGCCAAGTTTTCACTTTTTTTTTTTTTTTTTTTAAATAATGAAATTTGTAATAAAGTTTAATCATTCACTTCACAGCTCTCTACAATTAATTTAATTTTTCAACCACTTAATGTAAAGAATCCATTCAAACTTTTTGTTGATAATTTTAGCCTTAAGAGTGCAGTTTGAGAAGCTCCCATTGACTGAATCTTATCTGAATTTCCGTAATTAAACTAGGGTATTCTGTTCGGAGCTATTCACGTAGGCCACATTGAAATGTCCTTTTCTATGCCAACGTCGTTCATAACAACAAAATGGAGCTTTTGATAGCAAAATACTTAATCATTTCAAATATAGAAGAATGAAATATCACCGTATGCACATCGCTATAATGACAAAAAGACGACGAATTGTGCAACAGCGCTATCTGTAACTACCCTGTAATCTCCCTTTACTATTGAAATTACATTCATTTTGAGTGATTTTCTTAAGCTGTCAGAACAATCAAGGGGGAAAAGTTGTTGGAATTTTCAGTTTACACATCTAGAGTCTTAAATTTGCTATGGATTGCTTCAGGAATATCCCACAGGTTAGTACCACAGCACATTTTAAATTTATAAGTAAAATAATATTATAAAATAGTATAAAAATTGTCAAATTGGCTTGACACTTACTTAAAATCAGTTTCACAAGTCATTTGGTCATTCTATAAAGCCAAGTTGAATTCAAGAAAAACGGGAGGCAAATATTCTTTGTCAATTTATTAACAAAATGATAAAATAAATAAATACAAATTGATCAAATGCTCCTAATATCAATTTCTTCCCATGTTCCCTACAGTATTTTCAAAACACTGCATACAAAGGACTCATCACAGGCTCAATACAGGAGAGGTAAGAACCAACTGACGCACTCACAATGTCAGGCGAACAAACGAGGAGAAAAAAGACCAGAGAGAGAGAGAGAGAGAGAGAGCGCTCTGTAACAGAAAAAAGTCAAAAAATAAACACACTCCTTTTTAAAATCATTATGAAAAAATACAAACAATTTTACAAATATTCATATTGTGTAATAAACCATTTACACTTAGTTCAGCACACCAGGTGAACTTTTTCTTTCTTTTTTTTTTTTTTTTTTTTTTAAATAACTCATGTCGCTACAATGTATCCTGTATTGTGTTTCATCAAGTGGAAGATTTTTTTTTGTATCCTGTATTAAGTGGAAGATTTTTTTTTTTTTTACTTTTTCTTTTTTTTTTTCACGCGTAAACAAAAATGTTTTCCAATTGGACAGTTGACTGTAGATGAGGTAACGCTCACACACACACACCTGCTCACACACACTCGCTCACACACACTGCACAACACCAGGAAAATCACGACTACAGAAATGAAATGCATCAACAGTACGAGAAGGCCACAATCATGACTGAGTAAATATTATGAAAAGTGAACAGAAACTACATTAAATCTACAATGACTTCATTGTCACTGTGGAATTATAACGCACCGTAAAGAATATAGATGATCTACACACTATTAAGATCAAGGTGACAGGATGAACAGCTGGAATGGGTGTTAAAATGTTTCGATTTTATGCATAAAATGTACACAGCAAACTTTCGCCTTTTAAAAGTTCTAAAACCAAAATTGCAAAGCCATACAACTTAGAAAGCTGGCGGAAAGCGTTTCACACACGTCGGAGCCGTAAGCTAGAGCAAAAATCAATCGTGATGGAAAAAAACTTTCAATGATATGTATCTCGAATGCATATAAAAAGGCTTCCTAACAGTAAAATGTTTGCAGTCTCTTTGGGTATACTGACTTAAGAATTTGAATGCGTGGCTTTCAGAAGTTCCCTCCCCTTTCTTCTAAAGGCCCCACCCACAACATTACATGCACTCTGCAAGATAAGCCATGTAAGACCTTAAATATCTTCTCACAACCATTGGTAACCTCCACCCCCACCTAGCGCCCTAAGATAACAATAACATTCAGCATGGTGTGCTAGCAAAGGCAGACTTGAATGAAAGTAATGGTCCATGAGATTCATACACAGCTGATGCCACATTTCCATGTTCCAAAGAGCCCAGAATTGTGGCCAGCAAATAATTCCCTTCTGTAACTGTACATGAATTTTCTATTTTCTACAGATGCCATTGTGAATGTGTATATTGTTCATAATTTAAACAATGACAAAAAAACAATGCAAGTGTATTTAAGAGATGTACATATGTATACTGTTTAGTTTTGGCATCATCTTCGCCAGACATGTGAAAAGGAAAGTGACACAAAGTTCACATAAAAATCTTTACAAAATAAACTCAAAACTAAATGCATATTAAAAAAAGTTTGACAAAACTTATATAAAAAATTTGCATAAGAAGGCATGCTTTTTGTTGAACTGATTGGACAGGTTGGTGTTCTGGGGGGTTGAGTCTATCCAATCAGATTGCAGGTTTTCTTTGATCCGTTCAGCCTTGCTAATAGTCAAGGCTGAAATCTAAATACCTGATTCAGGTACAAGTCCAGTACTCTAACTCAGTGACTGAAGGAGAGATGAAGGACATGACGCTAATAAGAAAGGGTGCAAGTCATATTAAGAGCAGAGTGTTATGTATGTATGTTATGTTAAGTAGTAGTCACTGGCCTGAACAGTCTTGTTTTGTGAATCACGAGAAAAAAAAAAATCTCCTGAATCAAATACTACAAAAGAACTTAAAACGAGCAGACACTTATGTATTTTGGGGGGAAAAAATGAGTAATACTTAGGACATTCCTATAAAAAGTGCATAAAGACAGGAAACCATGACTTCCTAAACTTCCAGAACTTTTTTCCAATTAATGTCAATCCAAAAAATTAATTTTTCGCCACAATTTTCACACACTTAATATTTTGGTGGCACAGAGTGCTCTGATGAACCAATGAATTAATTTAAAACACATTATAAGGAACAACTCTTTTTTTTTTTTCTCCAGACCAATTTTGTGCAATCACTTAGATATACTTTTGTTCAGAGTATTAAAAAGCTCAAGGCAACTCCTTAAAATATAGCCTACTCTAATAGGGGCTCTTTAACTTCACAGCAGGTAACTAGATTAAGTAAAGACAGACAGGACTAGACCAACACAAGCACATCACTACAACCATTTCACTTTAACCAAATGAAATTAAAAGAAATGTGCTTCTAATCAAAGTTAACTGAGTGATGTTTTACAGAGAGAGGGAAATATGACCAGTTTATGAGACTAAATTCAGTATGTAAAATGTTGAAGGCACTCTGGGCACCTGTACAGGAAGGAATAAAAGTCATTTTCTTTAAATATTCTCTAGACTGACAATGGTGACTTCTGGAAGGCCTTTAATATTCATGTCGGTATGTTATGCCACAATAATGGTTGCCATGATATGAATGTTTATCTGTTATTACCCAGTCTTGTCTCAAAGGGTAACAGGGCATTATGGGAATGTATTAAGGATAAGTATGTGAATTTTCACAGTAGATTGTGAGAAATTGCAGCACATTGTTGATATAACCAAGATCCCATCCACTAAGAATTACAAATTGGGTTTTAAAGCCATGAAATCCTGACTAATCAAGATAAATCCATCATTTAAAAAACAAAAACAAAACCGTAAACATCATCCCAAAAACAGGATCCATATTGTGGTAGGTTCTATCTTGTGTTTAAACAGCCAAAATGAGCTATGCATCATTCTTTTCAAATCCCAAATAAATATGCACTACTGTATACATATAGTCAAAATAAGCACTTACAAAGATGCCCTAAACGGATATGTGGAATTTGATATGCGTTCAATCCTAGCCTGAGTGGCTATCTTTATGAAGCTAAAAGGGATATGCTTTTTGGAATGGTCTGACATTAACATAAAAGGTGCCAGCCGTGCATTATTTTTAAGACTTTTAAGACGTTACCTGGGACAGGATAAGATAATAAGCAACACAACGCAAAGCCAGCAAAAACCAGCAGAAGACGGTCATAAACAGTGCTTTCCACTTTGTATGCAAGCAACTGGCTGTTGTTTTCGATTTTACAGGATGTTGGCAAGCGTAAAAACCAACAGATAAGATTTAAGCGCTTTTTGGAAAATTTTGCTCAAAGTCTCTTAAGAGGTTCTTAGTGCGTTTGCTTTAGTTATCTACAATAAAGCTTGTGCTTTAATTAAGGGTTTTCTGTCATTTCCTTATTACTCAATTTGGCTCATACATCAAACCCTCAAGTTTAAGACAGCAAATTGTGACTTAGTCATTATTGTTTTTCAAGAAAAAAAGGTTTTGGAAAAATGGGGATGACTATATTTTAGACTAAACACACAGTAAGAGGATATTACCATTATTTTAGATTTAAAAAAACCTAAAGCATTTGGCAGTTCGGAATTCAAATAAAAGCAGACACTCATTATGCAATGTGCATCTCTGAAATTGAGAAAGCTGCTTGCATAATTCATGCCATTTTTAAACACCATTGATAACAAACGACTGTTTCATGAAACAAAAAAGCACTTATTTTTCAATGAAGACTAGGAAGACCTGAATATATTTTCTTAAAAACAAAAACAAACAAAAAAACTAAATTAATAAAATCCACAAACAGTATAGAATACACACATATACTGACTTTAGAACAAGACTCATTCAATACACAGAACCAACACCGCTTTTCAGACTAATCTACCACGCATGATTTGTTGCAGTTACCGAGATGTGACTTCTGGTGTAGCTTCCTCTTCCAGCCCTTTGTCAAAGATCTCGAGAGGCTTTGCCATGCGCTCTACCACTGATTAGCCTGAGATGACTTGGAGACGGGACACTTCTACAGCTAACTGGAGAATGCGGACAAGATGTAGAGTGGAGGAAAGAAATTAGAGGGGTTGCTATAGGTGGTCCTGATTTAGTCTACCCCACGCCAACAACCGGATTCTAAACCTCTTCCTTGTCCCTGGCGAATACTGATGCACTGATTTTTATTTTATTTTTTTGTCCTGTTTGGAAAGAGAAGCTTTTGGTATTGCTGGGCCACTCAGGCCTGGCTGGAGGTGCACAGGGTGTGAGCATAGTCATGCAGTCTTTGGACACATCTGCCCTGCCTTTCTCCTCCTGAGGAGAAGACAACTAAGACAACCTATGGAAAACAAACCCCATGTTGGAGGCACACACTGGTCTGATCTGATAAATCATCCATCATCTTTATCACCATTATTATTATTATAATTATAATAATTATTAATATTATTGAACTACTATTTTTCTTTTTGTTAATAATTAATAATTGGCATGACACTCTTTCGCAAGTCACCCTTTTCACCCACAAGTTCGGGCTCTATTGGTCTACAAGAACCAAGACTAGTTTGCCTTGGATGTAGAAGTACTGTTGACACAGTTTTACCATTTAAAACAAAAGTAAAAATAACAAAACAAAAAAAAAAAACATTTATTTGGATATAGATAATATTTATATATATATGTATAATATATATATACGTATAGATTGGCAACTTTGTGCACCAGTCCAAGGTGCAATAGGAAATCTGTTTAAATGTTTTGGTGATGTAAATATGTTTAGTGTGAGGCTGAGAACTATTTGGGGTTATCCACACTGATTAGAGGGGCTGGCAAAGCCTGCTGAGAAGGTTCTGAGGTTTTGCCGTTGTTGGTGTTCATGCCATGACTTTCATCTTCCTGCAGCTCCACTTCCATCTTCCCAGCATTCTCTACACAACTGCTGTCAATGGGAGGGATATTCTCGGAGCCCACAGATTCTGCGGCATCGACAGCACCCTCCTTTTCCTCCGGGTTCAAGCCGGTACAAACAAAGTCCATTCCTCCATTAGTTTTTACGTCCCTGGCCTTAGGCAATTCCGCAGGCTCGGGCGTTTTCGCCGCATCCATGATCTCCTCACCAACTGTGGTTTTGGGCACTTCCGGGGCACTAACTCCCGATTCACCTGACGCAGCCTCAGGTGTGACTGCGGCTGCTGGCTCTGCCATTTCACCCACCTCTGGCTCTGCCTTCACTTCGGGAACTGCTACGGCGGCTGGTACTTGCACTCTAGGCTCGGTGGGACTCTCCTGCACACACACTTGTGTAGCATCCTTTGAGTCTTTGATGCTCCCTGACTCTGTGCAGTCCTGTTTGGAATCCTGTAGGATGATCGTCTCCATGGACTGAGTCAAGTTAAAGCTCTGGATGAGGTGGACCAGGTGTTTTACCTTGTCCAGAGAGGCCTGCATATCCTTCTGACGGGCAAGTATGCTGTTCTTGGTCTCCATACATTTCTGTTGAAAAAAAAGGAATACAGCATTTTATAACAAACCCAAACTAAAATCTTAGAAGAACTACGGTATAGCATGTAACAAGCCATACTGAATATTTGCAGGGATAAAATGAGAAAAAGCTGAATGTTCCTTTTAAAATTGTCTTTCTGTGGCAAAAACCCCTTCACAGACACGTAGAACAATTGTATAATTAATCTTGTATCCAGAAAAGCTCCAATTAAAGAGAAAAACAAGTAACACACTGTTATAGAGTTGCTGAGCTGTTTCACTCTCTGTTCTAGTTGTTCTCGTTCCAGCTTTAGTTCGGCACTCCATTTCATTAACTTCTGCTTCTCTTCTTCTTTTGCTGTTGGACAGGAACAAAACACTCATAAACTGAATGCACTAGAACATAGATGTATGCATTTGGTTATACACTTTTTTTACGCTTAAAATGTAAAATTGGAGTGCAAATTTCTACAACTGGAAATAAAAATATCTCTACCTTCTTTGTAAGCAATGTAGGAATGGACAATTGCTAGGGTTCCTGGCCATGGAATGGCCTCTTCTTTCTTCAGAATCTGTAAAAGAAATTATCTCAATAACAGAACAGTGCTGTGCCCACTTGACCACTGGAAAGCCCTAAAAGAAACTGAGATCAATTGTATATGGCAACAGTGATGAACAACAGAACTTTAATGGGAGTGCTTGATGCTGTCTTACACTTACATGATGGGTGGAAAAAAGGCACAATCAATACCGAACCATGTGAGAGCTTACAAAGGACGAAGCAGCCTTAATGCCTGAAGAAACTCATTTTGTTTAAGGGGAGAAAAATGTACACTTCATTTTTGGCAGGGAAAGGGGAGTCTGATCTCTCAGTTAATCTCCCATTTATAATGATATAAAAGTGTGTGTGTGCTTGAAAGGACTGAGTTCCAGTTAAAAGGAGACATCAATGGCCTGCGAGAGCAGTGGCCAAGGGCTCGTTGTGCTGCTATTATTTACCTGGTCTTGACATTTAGGACAGATCCACATGCCTTTGGGAATGTTTTTGAGGGGTGGGTCCAAGCAGTCGAGGTGGTAGACGCGCGAACATGTGTCACACATGAGCAACTGTCCACTGCGTCTGCACACAGTGCAGAAATCCTCATGGATGTCTCCCTGTCGGGAAGAACGGCAGGTGTCAGTACCACCGCCCCCTTCTTTTCCTGGACCAATCAAATGACAGCGGGAAAGGCGGGGAGGAGAAGAACTGACTGCTGATTGGAGGTATTTGTCTAGTGGCTCACTGGTGACTGGACTGTTCACTCAGTCAGGGCACTGGATATTTAGCTAGTAGTTTTATTATTATTACTATAATTGGGATTATTGGATTAATCACTATTGAAAATGTATCATCATTATAAGCAATGGGTATTTTGGCTTAAATGCTAAGATGGGGTGTAAGGATTTTAAAAATACTATACTATAATTACTTCAGGCCTGATATTTGTGTGGGAAGTAGAGAAAGACTGTTCACTTTGTAAGACTGCTGGCTCCATTTCAACAAATACAACAAATAAACACATGAATGACAGTGCTGGTAGGTCAGTCTTTCTCTTTCCAGGGTGGATGCTGGACTCTAACAGGAGTTACCTTGCTCCTGTACTTTTGAGGTGTACAGGATGAATGCAGTGAAGGGTTTTGGGGGGTAGGGGCAGCCTATGATGTAGAGGAACCTACTAAAACGGTAATAATAGTGGGGGCTTTCAACAACATGGTCGCCCAGACTTGGCAGGTGGCTACTTACATCCCCGGAGCTGGGGCTGGGCTGGGGGACAGAATGAGGGTGGACAGAGAGGGGAAAGCCCCCCGTGTCAGGCCGCTCAGGGGCTGGGGAGTCGGGAAGGCTGCTGGTGGGGGAGAGCAGGGGGTTGCAGCCCAGCTCCGGCACCGCTGTGCTGCTGGTGGTGGTGCTGTATTTGGGAGGGCGACCTGAGTGAAATGAGACAGACAAGAAAAGAAAAACAAAACAAAAAAACAAAACAAAAAAAACAAAAGGAACAGAAACATGGAGGAGGAGGAAAAAGGGAAAAGAAAGAAAAAAACGCAAAGATGAAATCAAATAATGGCATTTTCTGGTAGCAACATACCTTAGAAAGGGGATCCTCATTGGCTAGCATGGAAACATAGGAAAGGAGGGAGAGAGCGAAGGAGAAATGGAAGGGAGGGTCACAAAAAGCAGTTAGTGCAACGGACGACCACAGCAGCATGCAGGGAATTTGAAAAGCAATGAGCGAAAGAAAGAACGAAAGTCTAAACTGAAATCTAATCTCAAATCTCAATACATTTCTCAATACATTTCCCTGCAGGTGGCTCCTACAGGAACAAGCAATGCATCATGCCCTCTAAAATAAGCAAAACAATAAATATAACATCTAAAGGTAACATGACAACCAGAGAACCAACGGACAAACTCTCACTTAACACCTAATTCGACCAACTCACATCAGCGCTCAAGTCAGTGAGTAGAGTCCAAGTAAAGAACTTTCAACAGCAAGCCCAAATCATTGCTCAAATCTTTAAGGTGGTGTCCAAGTTGGGTCTTTTAAGGCCAAGCATAAGTCTTTAGGGTGAAAACCAAGTCAAGATCTTCAAGGTCAAATCAAGCTAAATCCATTATGTTTAAGCACAGCTCTAGAAATCACAAGATAATAACAAGATATTTTAAAAGAAAAAAAGAGTGCAAAGAGCACACAATAGACTCAAATCTGAAGTGAAGCAACACTGAGAGGACATATTTCTCCCTGTAAGCCTACTGACATTTTGGAGTCTTAAGTCATATGTTAACAAGTTAAGTCCAAAACAAGCCACATTCTCTGGAAACTATACAAACTGGGGAAGAGGTTCCTTAACCACCACTTTTATAGGCCAATTTTTAGGTCTACTCAAATGATGTAGGTTTGCAGAGAGATCAAACCCCAGTAAAGACACAAAGAAGAATTGCAAGAGAAAGCGGAGAGGTGTCTATTAGCTGGTACATAGAAGCTGCAGGGCTACAATACATCAACTTAAGCAACTAAGACAGGCAGGTACAGACCTCTCTTCCTGGTGCCTTGATGCAGTGGAGTGTTCAAGTAAGTGACGGCACTCTTTTTCCTCTGAGATATGTAAGAGAAATCAGAATGTTAGGGCCAAGTTGCAAGTACAATCTAAGCTCTCAAAATCAGACCAAACGGAGGAGGGAACTACAGAACAATTTGTTTGTACCTCAGGTTCAAACACTGCTCCACTGTACACTGGGTTGGCTGTTGTTCTCCTCTTACGTTCTTGTCTTCTACTCTGAATCTCTGGAGAGCAATGACATCCCATGCACCTCTGGTTAAAAAACATCCTGTACTTTTAACTTTAATTTAATGGAAATCCACAGTGCAGAATTGACACCAGTGAGACTTACCTTCAAGATGGTCATGTGTGACCAACCCAAGAGACACCATAAAGGCAAGTTTCTGAAGGAAGAAAATGTATTAGTTTATTATTTAGGCTTCAGGCAAAATTTGTCAGACATGATGGTTTTGTTAACTCTGTGACGTTACCAGTACCTGTGGGCTCTCCTCTCGTTTGACCTTAGCTGGAGGAGGAGGAAGAGGAGGAGAGCATGAGGGTGGTGTACTCGTGACCACCTGTTCTGGTCCTCCCTGTGGTTTCACAGTCTGATGCAGAGAACAAGAAACAAGATAAGCAACCCAGGCAAGCTGTTTGATTCTTAGTGCAAGAACAAAAGTTAAACCTATCCTGTCAGATAAAAAAAAAAAAAAAAAAGACTTGTCTGAAAAATGTTGCATGTCTGGAGCAAACAAAACAAGCTAATACAAACGGGTGCGCTCACCTTCAAGTCTGAGTTAAGGTTGCTGATCTTAAGTGTCTGGGCAGGACTGATGACAATGCCTGTGACTTGCGTGGTGCCACTCGTGACTGCAGTCGTGGTCTTGTCAATGGTGGCACACTGCTGTCCGTTCACGATGTGCACCTGGTGAATGGGCCCAGCAGAGGCAGGCAAAGATGGCGTCAGCTTGGTGGTGAGCATCAGAGGCCGCTGGATTAGAGGAGCCGCCACCATGGGAGGAGGAGGAGCTGGAGCGATGGGCACATTGATGGGCATGGGGGGTTTTGGTCGAACCTGTGCAATGGTGGAATGGGGTTAGGTGAGAAAGAAGACAGAGGTTTGCCAAACCAACCGATCATGAAAGCCACTCTGGTTCCATGCCACTAACATCCATGCTGTTTTGTGTTAAGAGGCAACCTCAGCCATAAGTAATGCTAACACTGAGATCTGGTTCACCCCTCTGTGACTAGTTTAAAAGTGGATGAAAATGTGTGCAGGGCTCAATTTAGGAACATCAAACCAACCAAGAGTAGGAGTGGGAAACTCTGGCCTACAATGTTCATCAGTTTAGCTCCCACCCTGATCAAACTCACCTGCCTATAACTTTCTAGTAATCCCAAAGACCTTGATTAGTTGTTGAGGTGTTTGATTGGGGCTGGACCAAAGCTCTGCAGGACAGTGGACTTTGAGGACCAGAGTTGCCCACATAAGAAAGTTAAGGTGCGTTCACACTTGTAGTTTGTATCTCTTAGTAACTATACATTTGGTCCTGGTCTGCTTAGCGTTTACACTGCCATTTTTGACAGCGAACCTAAAGATACTGAACCTGAAGGCATAGTGATGCTTTCACAACCTGATTGGTCTTTGAATGACATGTTTTGTGAGGGAACTTAATGAACACCCCAAACAATAGGTGTGTTTGTCTTAAAGCAGCGCTGCGCAGACCGATCGGTGTATCACATCAATGTACCCATTCTCCGATCGGTCTGCTCAGCACCACTTTAAGTCAAATACACCTAATGCCGTCTGCTGGACTAAGCGCTCTGTTGCGTGTACATATGATTTTTTTTTATGTACTGCAAACTCACAAAGAGCTTATAAATGGCATTTTACCTACTCGTTGCTACACATTTGCCCTTTTTTTTGGATAAACCACACATTCCTTCACTTCAATAACTGTCTGGTTTGGTTCAGCTACAAAACCAGACATCATAAGACTACAGGGAATGTTTCGGACTGCTGAAAGGATTATTGGTACTCCCCTGCCCACCCTTCAAAAACTGTATACATCCAGAGTGAGGAAAAGGGCTCAGTAAATCAATCTTGATACTTCAGGTAATGTTTAGGACTTCTTTGAACTTTTGCCATCTGGCCGGCGCTTCAGGGCCGCAAATACCAGGACAGTCAGGCACAAGAACAGTTTCTTCCCCCAGGCAATCTACCTCATGAACAGTTAAATGTTCCCCACTCATGCAATAAAAATGTGCAATATCCTTATATTTATTTGTTACCCCTTCATCCTTGTACATCCCTGCATCTTACTCAATTCTATTCCATTATCATTTATAGCACAATTGTTCATACACTTAATTATCTGCAAAGGTTTTTTTTTTTTGACTGTGTTGTTGTCTCTGTGTACTGGAAACTTATGTCACTAAAACAAATTCCTTGTATGCGCAAGCATTCTTGGCAATAAAGCTCTTTCTGATTCTGATTCCTCATCGTCAAGTCATGTCGCATAGCATTGCATCTTGTCATTACATCCTGTTTTTGCTTTGTTTAGAAGTATTTGGTCCATGTTGCTTTCTTATTTCATTCAAACCGCACCAGAGTTCATTTGTAAGTGGACCAAGACACATTCTTTTAGGGGTCTCGGTCCACTTGTTTGGTGCGCACCAGGGTTCGGATGGCAGCGTTCAAACTTATTCAAATGAACCAGAGTAAAAGAGCAATCTCACCAAAGTTTGTTTTAATTGAACCAAACGTGACAAGTGTGAACACACCCTAAGTCAAACAAGTTTGGAACGATATAAGGGTAAGTAAATGTTGGGTTCAAGTGGATTCATCTGAGCTCACTTTAGCATTACATAGCTTTTTGAGGTAAAAGGTGATATATTGTCAGTCTTTAAGGGCGTGGGGGTTAATGACAAGGTCAGCCAAAGCAATATCAAAGAACAAAAGCAGAAATAAAGCTGCAACTGAAGCAACAGCATTGTTACAAAGGAAAACACCGTGACACCGTGTCTACACCAGACATAAGCAATGAACATATAGAAGTTAGTTCAGTTTTTATACCAATGGACTTCTGTTGAGTTATTCACCCAAATGTTAAAACATCTGTTGTTGAAGGGGTCATGCACCCAAGCCGTTGAGTGATGGCACTTATGGGTCACTTCCAGTATAGACACGGTGCTTAAGGGAGCTTACACACTAGATAAAGCTGTAATGGAGCATTTGACAGACAGGAATGCATTTATGGCTTGTTTCCACAGAGCGGTACGGGTCAGTACAGTATAGTACGGTATGGTATGATATGATTTTGGACCGAACACCCTGATCCAGCTTGCATTTCCACCGCCAACAGTACCCTTACTTGATAGGCGTGGTGTATGCCGGTAAGTAGCGATCGACGAGAAAGTGCGACAAACTTAAATGTCAGCTTTAATGAACAATAATATCCATTATAAAAGTAGAAGAGGCTTATATAATAGGAAATAAAGACAAAAGCAAACAATTCAGTCAAACGTATGCTACAAAGTCAGTGCTGTGCTATGGTTAAGTTCAAAATAAATATATAAAGTTAAACATAACTTACAAATAATAGATTCATGAGACCACGAATGCCTGTTAAATAAACCCAAAATAAATTGTATCTCCTGTTTAATCACTACAGAGGCATCAGAGCCAGCAGCAAATGTCGGAAGGACTAGCTGGCCTGGATCTCCGAAATCGGCATAGCAAATTTTAAAATCTTTATAAATAAACCTAACAATTGAGTTTTAAACAATTACATTCTCAACGGAAAAACTCCTAAAACTACATTTCATGACACAATTACAGTAATATTTTGAAAATTATGCGGGATTTTGGGAAATGAAGTTTTACAAGTCCACGAGGACAGACAAGAACGCATATTGAGAAACGACTATTGTCTGTCTGAAAATAAAATTATAAAATACATTATTTTTTTTTGTGTTTGCACACTCTGATGTAGATAAGCCCAACACTCATGGAAAGCAGAGTGGAACGAGTGAAGGAGAAGCTTTATGCCCTTGTATTAGGCAAAAGTAATGATTCTAGTCAACCAATCAACGTTCTGCAGTGAGTTTAGCTCCACCCTTGTATATTAGCTCCGCCCAATGGAAGGGTACCAAAAAAATGGTATCCTACGGTTCGCTATTTATGTACCATTCACAACTAATGACAATGGAAACAGACATAATTGCGTACCATACTGAACCATACCACTCGGTGGAAACAAGCCATTAGAGAGTATAGACAGAAGCAGGTCAGTTTAAAACAAAGCAGTACTACATTGGACAGAATTTTCATTGGTCAACAGATGCCTAGGTCAGAGTGGAAAGCAAAAGTTCTAGGTTGCATTACTAAGCATCACTTTCACAAACCGTTTTTAACTGTTTTTTTAAATATTTTTTTTAACAACACATTATCCCCAACTGATATCAACAGACTTGTAGCACAAAGCGTCAAATCTAGTGTGTAAGCACTCTAAAGCAAAGAGAAAAAAATGGGACTAAACAGTATCACAGCAACAGCCATTGCTGGGAAGGAGAAGGTGAGCGTCAGTTTTATTATAAGGAAAAAAGCAGAATTTGGGTGTGGAACAGTGATGTCTTGAAGTTTGGGTGATTGTGTTTGAGCAATTTTAGTTCCCATGTTTAAAAATATCTTGATTTAGAATGTCTCTGTAAGCAAATGCTTTACAGACACAAGGCCTCTGAAACTAGGTTGTGTGTCCCTCTGGTGGCGTCAGTGTGGAACTGCACATACATAAGGGGAGGGGGCAGGTCTAACAGAGACGCACCTGTGGCTGAAAGGTGGGTCGAGGCGTCAATCTAGGAGGAGGGACAAACTGGGGAACTTTGATAGGCTGGGCAGAGGTGGTGGCGGCCTGCACCTGTGACAAAACCAGCCTTTTATTGGGCACTCAGCAGGTGAAATGGAGAAATTCACAACATTTAGAGGAAATTATCCTCTATCTGGTTTCATCACAGAAGTATGTCACCATACACCCCAGCCAAGCACATCATTATCAGAAAGGAAGTCATTTCAAATCTTCATACTAACTGGAGACATAAACATCCTGTTCTAAACACATCAAAGAAAAGTGGGTCTGACTATGATTATTCTACAGCAAGCTATGCAAAAACACAGACTGGCATTTCTACTTCAGTTTAACATTGTTATTTTTTAAGCTAAATGGAAACACTAAGTTAAGAGGAAGAATCTTTAGGGATTTAGAGATTTACTCACAACAATAACATTCTTGGACACAATCCGTGTGCCGGCATCTGTGTCCTGATTGGGTAGCTTGCCGGCCACCTGAAGATTGATTGGTGTGCTCTGGGAGTCGGAATTGATGCCGGGTCTCGGGGGGTTGCTGATGGCAGTGACCATGGCGACTGTGGGGCGTTGTGTTGCCATGGAAGCAGGCATGGTGGAGGTGGCAGCTTTCAGCACGAGAGGTAGAGTCTTTGCAGTTATGACCGGCGTCACGGTGAGAGTCTTCTAGTCGAGGAGGTGGGAGGTAGGTTGATTGAAGGAAGCAGAGGATGAGGAGACACAAAAGATGTTAAAGTGCTTTTGACTTGATTTTTCTGCTGTTACTGTGTACAAATTATCAGTCGATATAAGAAAAATGGTCTGTCCTTGTCTTTCATCAAAATTTTTAACTTGTCTTTTTTCCATTGTTGTTACCAAGAGAGCAAGTGATGTTAGATAACGTTAACCAATCACAAATTAGCTATAGAGACATTGTTTAAACAAAGTCACATTGCAGGTTTGGATCAATTCTTGTATGTAACACCCAAAAGTCATCAATTAATATTAACAATCAATTAATGGCAATTAATCATATATATATATCTTAAATATATACATGTATGTGTGTTTATTTATATATAAATATACACAGTACACACATCTTATGTAAACACAAATGCTTATTTTGGATATGAATAATTGATTTGACAGCACTGCATAGTATACATTTTTCCAGTTGAATAGTTTAACTTATAAATGCACTACATTACAGAAATAACTGTATTAAATGAATATATAATGAATTAAAATATTCAATATAAAATGAATTTAGTCCCACTCCATAATTCTTTTCTGTTGAATATTCGGTTTCTCTTAGAATTGTGCCACATCACAAAACAAAAAGGTTGCAAATGCCACTACATGTGGATTTTATTTATATTAATAGTTCAATAGTTTGTAAATTCTATGAAAAATAGTAAATACTATGTTAAATAGCAACACATTCACTCTAGTTGGTCTTCTTCCCTCATCACCGAGAAAAAAAATTAAAATACAAAAGAAGTTAAAAACAGGCTGAGATTGTACATTACTGGCAATATAAACACTCTTATAAGATTCTAAGGTCACTCTGCCCTTATTTTTCACAAACTCAAAGCTTATTTCAGGGACAAAGATTTGTGTCTTTGCAATTACAGAGTGTGCCTTTAGAATAGAGCACCGCTGACGAGTCAGGGCAATTGTTTTTCAATAAACCTTTTGGGTAAACTAGCTAATCGGGTCATTTTTTTGCAGCGGTACAGGAATCGAATTCATGTCTCACCAGTGTTAAGTAAATATTCCGCTGCAAATCACCTCCGAGTATAGTGCTGTTCTACACATTTTGTCTAGAAACTGTGTGGTGTTCAGGGTGTGACGCGGTACCTGTGGCGCCCCCTGGTTGTGTGGAGGCCCTGTGGGCGGCTGTGAAGGGGGACAAGCGGGTGTCAGCAGCACAGTTTTACCATCTGCTGTTGCAGGGAGCATCTGTGGCTTCAAGTCGGGCTCCTGTTTGACCAGCAACTCCTTCCTCAACTGCTCCACCACTTTTTTCTGAGAGAGGGAGAGAAATTATCAGGAAATCATACATCCATTCGCAGTCACATTTTGAGGAAATGATGATTACAGAAAAACAAATTGTTAGGAAACACACATACGCACTTTTTCCAAGAAATAAATATGAAAAGACCCCCCCCCCATCTCATCTTTTCAATGTTCTGTTTATATCTGGCTGCAGCGGTTTCTAATAATAGATTATTAGTCACCAAACTCCCTGGTTTTCTTTGTTCTGGGTGTGAAGCTAAGCCGTGGCTTTTATTCAGTCAGCCTTAAAAGACCCTTCAGGTGCGAGACCATCTTAACAACACTGGAAATGCTTTTATAAAGGCCCACTGAGCGCTACACACATACATACACGCAGAGAAAAACGTGATTGAAATTCATCTCACACACTCTGCTGCCTCAGAGTCCTCTGGAGCCAAAGCGCACCACTGAGAGTGCAACCACACACACATATTCCTCAACAAAGCCCTAGCGCTAAGCACAACATCAAATGAAAGTCTCTTCCTCAAAATGAATTTTGACAAAACTAGTTTTCTCTTTAAGCGGATGATCAATCACATAGTAGCGGCTTTAGACTCAAAAGCATAAAGTTTACATACGCAACAGACCACCGTGTCAGCTGAGGGCCTCACATCGAGGCTAAAATCACATAAATATAAAGTCGCGGCTTTAGACT